>NC_067469.1:10610000-10910000 GCF_025434085.1 Hippocampus zosterae
CGGAGTGATACATTTGCGCAGTTAAGGATTGGGAAGAAATAAATACTTAAGCAACCGCGGCACTGTGGTTCCAATTCAGTGAAACGTAGAGTTTGGGAATCGTGTGACGCATCGTTCATGCATTCAGCTTGCTGCAGCGCTGACCTATATTTCATACAGACAGGCGCACATTTCCGGCAGCTTTCACAACGCATTTATCTTGCGCGCAGTCTGCAGAGGCGAACCAATTAGGGCCTGTTGGCGCTCAGTGCGAGATGGAGAATACCGGGAAATGTTTGCACGCTGGATTTAGCTTTTTAAATGATGCCTCTCTCACGCCTTAGTAAATATAGAGCGTACCCGTTGGCATTTAAAAAAATATGAAGGAGTTATTTATTCCTACGTGACGTTATGTTGCCGAGATTTTTTGATTCAAAGGTCGGGAGGATACAGTACTTTAATTTCACACGTTAAAATATTAAGGAAAACATATTTTTTATTTGCTTTCGGTATTTCAGATCATTGATGCCACACACGTGTGTTTTGGGGCGGGCGGGTTTTTTTTCCGGGGGTGCAGCGTTGCAATTTGGGCCTCGCATGAGGTGAAATGTGGAATCAAAACAACAATATCAAGACATTTAATTGGATATCGAAACATTCAGACCCGCTCATCACGATAATTATGCCTGTAGCGTTAATTAATGTTTGCATTAAGTGAACGGTTAACTATTTAAAGCAACATAATAATAATAATAATAACAACAATAATAATAATAATAATAATAATATACTGAAATATGTGAAAATGCAAAATAGATTTTTTATGCTGAATAAATCATCTCGTTAAATAAATTCCAGCACTAAATTTAAATTCGTGATGATTTTTATGGATGAAAATAATCACGCATCAATACTCATAAAGGAAATATGCACTGTGTAGTCACAATTCCTCTAAGGACGATTCTGGTTTGTGCTCGCCTCGTCGATAAAAGGCTCAGAGGATCGTTGACGTCCGACAGTGATAAATGAGCTCCTGTGCACTTTTGTGCATTTATATATTTATAATTCCCTCCCGTTTTCCGCGGCCATCCGACGAGCAACGGAAAGGCGGACAAAAAAAGAGAAAAAAAGGTTATTGAAAACGAAACGATTTATTCCGTTTTATGATGAACGTGTAAAAGAACTACCACAAATCTCGGCATTTAATTTTATCCCCCCCACCCCCCACAACCACTCCATGCCGTCCAATCCCACACACGTTGACCCAAACTAACACGCACACGCGCCCACGTGCAGGGTACAAACAAAGACGTGTCGTGAAAACCAGCTGCAGCTTCTCTTATTTTTTTCAGAATTTGGGAGCCGGCCCATCCATCATCGCTGTCACTATCAATCCAATAACAGCAGACAACTGCAATTCCGTCTCCTATCGAACCGAAGCTGGATACGTGACCTGCTCCAACAACTAATTTTGTTGCTTTTTTTTTCTTCCACCGCCCACACGCGACCTCTGAATTTTTTTTCTCACTTCCCAAAGGCCTTCTTTCACACCAACACATGTGCTTTGTACCTTCTTTCTTTATTCTGTCTCGATTTGGTTCGAGTGTGAAGGCTTCTTCTGTGTTTTGGTGATATAGAAAAATCATTCAAACATTATCCCCTCCCCGCCCCCCCCCCCCCCCCCAAAAAAGAACGAACTCTTTATAAATTCCATTCAGTTGTACACAAGGATCATGAAAACAAAATGCAACAAAAAAAAAAACAACAACATGAGTGTGGAATAAAATCACTCAAGGTCGTCGCTGTGTGGTGACGTCACAAGAATCAAACTGTTAAAACAAAAACAATTAAAAGAAAGCAACGAAGAAGCACAAAAAAATGTACAGCACAACAGTTAAAATGACTATACATATGTTTCAAATATATTCCACTGTGTTTGCGTGCGTGCGCGCGCCCGTGCGCTGTGTATGTACATCGTTGTTTAGACAGGAGATGCCGATATGGGAATAAAGCTTCACAGATTTGGTTAATATATGGGTGGGGAGGGGGTCGGCGGTGTCATCCCTGTGGTCCAGCGTGGTATAAAAATAAATAAATAATTTAACACGAAACTGGGGAGTGGGGGTGGGTGGGCAAAAGACCGCTTTTCTTCAAAATGTCTTTTTTTTTAATAGCAGCCACCCACATCCCCAGCTCTTCCCGCGCTTAGAGTTCATCCTAAAGTCTCTTTTGAAAACTGAAAATAAAAGTAGTAGTCGACAACTGGTAGACCCCCCGCCCCCCCCCCCAGCCCCAACACGTGATCCTCGACACACGTGCGCGTGCAAAGCGACGGAGCGTCAAAGTTGAGGTGAGGCGCGTGGGGGGGGGGGGGGGGGGTCACGTGGATATGCACCGGCGGCTTCAAGCTCCACAAGCTGAATGAAGATCCCTGAGCCAACCATGGAGGCCTGCAAAGGCAGAGAAAAGGAGAAGAGGGCACGCAATGTAATCGTATTTTTTGTAGGGATGGGGGGCGGGGCCAACGAAAGATGCACACACAATTAAATATCACACACACACACACACACACACACACACACACACACACAAGAATCAAAACATCTTTCGCAGTATATGCGTGTGCCATATAATGGCAAATAACCGCGATACACGCCTCTCATTAAAAAAAACTATTTCAGGAAAAAAATATATTTTTCTGTGATTCGTTTCTGCCTCCGTGGCCCTTTTGATCGACTCAAACTGAAAATGAAGATCCGAGATACGGAAACATGAATGATCATAATGGATTGGTCGCCGCTTCGGAGGATCGGAATCATCTGAAAAGATAAAATATTTGAGATAAAATCAGAAATGTTTTCATGAGGATTTTTGTGACCTTTAAAAAAAATGAAACTGACGTAAATATATTCTTTTCGGGAAACAACTGCAACCGGAGCTGATCATTTTAACACTATGAGGGGCACTCAATTAAATATGTTTAACTGAAACATTTTGGAAAAAGAAAACGCAACCAAACAATAAAACCCTTCTCATTTATGGCTTTTCATTTTTTTTGTTAAAGATGAAAAATATATCAGGATAATACTTCAATGGATTCCATTGTAACCATTATAATTACATCACTGCGCTGAATAATAAATAACATAACAATTTACACACGTTATAAAAATAAATTGTGTTTTGTTGTGTTTACAGTTTTTTTAATGCACACACACACAAACACACACCCGATTAATGTTGTGTGTGAAAGTGTTAAATTGCATGTTTTCGTCGCGAGCATTCTTATCTTTCTAAAACTACATAAATACACAATGCGATTTTCCACTCATTGTTTGATGAAAAATGATAAGACAATAGTATAGTATAATTGAAGAAGTCAGCACCCCCCCCCCACACACACAAAAGACCCACTTCGATCTTGTAGACAGTAGTATAATGCGGTAAATTAATGCTTCCACATTTTTACACTTTTAAGACTCTGCATTTCGTTTTTAACCAAATGTTGTCTCCTTTTTTCCTCAACCAATGAAACGAGTTTATTTTGTTTGATAAACTAAAGTAAAGGTCAAGCTTATAATACCATATCGCAAATATTTGTTTGACCCTTTCGGGGACAGCGGTAACTACAGTGGACAGTTTATCACGTTGTGGGGTTACAGGGTGCATGAAAGGGTTAATATGTCATTATGGAGTATCACCCTCATTTTGGAAAAAAAAATAACTTGGATAATGGAGCAAATATTGCAAAGATGAGACGTGATGCGTCGACAACGGAGCGGGTGTCAGAGTTCCTGTATGCAGAAGGAATCATGCAGATTCACTCAAGTATTCCACGCTGGTTAAATATTATGGCTCCGGCTTTATTGTGCATGGAAAAAGCCTCATATTTCTGCAGTCCTGAGAAATTTACTGCTGCAGTCAGCATATGCTCTCACTGCAGATGAAATTGGGGGAGGAAAATACAACAGGCTTCATTGAACTACACAAGTAACGACCCACCCATCATTACATGAGAAGTAATTAGATTAAATCACCACCAAATGCAGATACCGGGCAGTGTTTATTCGAGGTGGAAAAAAAACATGCCAATCTTCCTTGACATTTTTTTAAATAGAAGAAGCATCATGATCGCATTGGAACTTCATGAGCAATATTTAGGGATTATACCCCCCCCCCCCCCACCCACGAATAAATAATTTTTAAAAAAAGAATGAACAAGGCAGCCGTGTCTGTGAAAATTGACCCACTGGATAAAAAATGAAGCAAATGCGGCTCCTATTTACATATAAAGAGCTCTATTAATCAAGGTAAGTGTCATTACAGCGTGGCTCATTGAGCAGCGGAGTGTGGGTGTTAAATAAAATTCTCCGTGCTTGGATGCCTTCGGCAGGCAATACGTCTTGATTTGAGAACTGTCAGCGGCAATATGAAGCTGATAGGGGCCGAAGGAAGAGGAAGGGGAAGGAGGGTGGGGTGGGGGGTTAGGGGTGGGATTAGCCTGATTCTTAATCAGATTGCAGATTGAGGGAAAATGGAGGGAAAAGAAAGGGTGCAAAGGGAAAGAAGCCATGGGAATGTGATACAATCGCCGTTTTTATTGATATGAATCAAAAGAGCTGCAAAATGTGAAGGGGAATGGACTGCGAGTCCCTTCACTTGATTAAAACAAACAAACAAACAAACAAATAAGCAAACAAGGCAGCCTTCGTGATGTACTCTATATCGTGTCCATGTTAAACATCGGATTTTTTTTGTCATACTTCCGGTAAGGAAGTGCGTGGTCTTGCATGTGGTTTTTTTTCACTCGGAAATTCTAAGTAAATTTAACAAGGAGAATATATATATAGGAGGGCGGCGAACCTGCTAGTATATATAGCTCATCAGCTAGTTCCTGCGGAAGGCTGGTAAGATGGGCCTTCGGCCCACAAAAGTGTTGTTGCTTGGTTCAACTTTTTGTTCATCTTCATTGCTTATCGCGAAAATAAAGAGATGTTTAGCTCTACTAAATAACTAACAATTTTATTGCAATGCTTGTGGGTAGACAACATTTTTTCGCTAAGATGCCCGCGCGATCGTAGTGAGCCACTGCCAGAGCGGCGCAGTGCCGGCGCGCAGCGGCGCGCAGCGGCGCGGTGAAGTAGGTACGTTTTGAAAAGGGACAGACGGAAGGACAGACCGCGTGAAAATATATATGTATTTATATTTTAAAAATATATATAATATATATATATAAAAAAATATATATATATTTTTTTTATTATTATATTTTTATTTTTTTTGTAAAAAAAAACCTAACTGAAACGTTTCGTGGTTGTGCAAGTAAAATTTACTCAAAAACGGATGTTGTAAATCTTTTAAACTGATTTTTGAGTAAAAAAAATAATTTAAATAAAAAAAAAACGTAAGCAGATTTTTTTTCAAGTAAAGGACACCCCCCAAAAATATTTCTGTGGAGTTTTATTCGACTTTGTAAAGTTTTTAAGATATAGGATCACCATTTTCTTAAAAGCAAAAACATTAAATCTGTATGTATGTGAATAAAATACTAAAATGGTTTAGTGACAAACGTAAAAAATATATATAATAAAATATATTGATAATTTAAAAAAAGAATAATAAATTCAGTTTACAACGGTATGCCCATGGCTACAAGGTTAAGGGAAAAAATGCCCTAATCTTAATTCATACTGTATTAGCTTTCTGTTTGCAGATATTGATAGTACTGCTCAACTGGGAGCCGCACACGCCTCTCACCTCGCTGTCTAAATTTTGACTGCACAAACAAATAGCCACGTAGCTGAAGATGAGCCCAATCGTAATCAGCTTTGCCTCATATTGTCTCACTTCAGCGACTGTAATCAATGGAATTTTGTTTACGTCACGTGCGAGAAAAAAAAAACTGACCGTAATTTTGGAATCCGGATGCTATTTTTAATCATAAAAATATAACACAACCATTTTTTAACACTTTCAGGGACAGCAGTTCCTACAATTGACAGCTTAACATGTTATCAGGTTACAGGGTGCATAAAAGGGCTAAAATAAATTGTTCCCCAGTGTAATTATACATGCAATGAAATGCTAATGATGACAAGAATGTATGAATCTCTTTTTTGCACCATGTCCATACATGTTTTTTGTTGTTTTCCAAAAGGGGGTAGCACGTACAAACAGACCTTACATACGTATACCAATGTTGTATTAAGAACAAGAACTTTGTAACCTTTTTATGTATCACCTCCAAACGATATTTTGGATATTTTGAGTAGAAAAATGAAATGAGAGAGGAAATGTGCATTAATGTACTTACTCTGCCCTGTTGTCGAGGCTGGCCTCAGCAATGTGGGCTTACATGTAGTGCCATTGCCCATCCATGCCCATGTTCATACCCATACCCCCCATCGGACCTGGAACAAGAGTGTGTTTCCAAATTATATTTGTTTCAATTGAACGGCAAATTAACTACACGATTGATAACAATCGTTAAGTAAGTTATTTTAGAAAGGGGTGGTACAGAACTGGACGAATTGTATTTTACTACCCTGACTGTGATTAGAAACAAATGACATTTGAAGAGGTAAAATTTTGGCGGCTCGAGAATGTTTACCTCCGGGTCGAAGGCCCATGTGCTGCTGTCCATCAAGGACAAAGCCTCCCATTGGTTGGCCGTCTGGACTGTAAGCTGTACCCTGACTCACTGAGAGAAGAACAGAGAGAAAAAAAATGTCAATGGGACAAGAAATGCATTACACTTCTCTTTTGAGCCATATAAACCTTCCATGGCTCCGAACCTTAGGGAGTGGTCTCCTGTCGACTAAAGTGTGGGACAAATAAAGGATATCTTAAGTCTTTCAGACGATGTGAAACTGCAACTCTGACAATGTTCATTCAATTTATCTGTGCAAAAGAAAATATTTGACCTGTGCTGCTTTTGAATTAATTCATTATTTTTTAAATTTATCTATTTATTTGGACAAAATTATTTTATTTGTATTTATTTTAATTGTGGTGGCACCACCGGTGGTAGGGCGCCCCGGTAGTCCAGTGGTTAGCACGTCGGCTTCACAGTGCAGAGCTCCGGCCTCCCTGTGTGGAGTTTGCATGTTCTCCCCGGGCCCGCGTGGGTTTTCTCCGGGTACTCCGGTTTCCTCCCACGTTCCAAAAACATGCGTGGCAGGCTGATTGAACACGCTATATTGTCCATAGGTGTGAGTGTGTGCGCGTATGGTTGTTCGTCTGCGCGTGCCCTGCGATTGGCTGGCAACCGGTTTAGGCGGGGGACCTACTCCCCGACGACGGCTGGGATGGGCTCCAGCACCCCCCGCGACACTTGTGAGGATTAAGCGGTTCGGAAAATGGATGGATGGATAATTTTTGTGAGAAACCGTTAATGCGATCAGTGTCTTCTCAGAAATGGATATCATTAATCGTTAATTACAACATACAAAGGTAGTTTGAGTAAATTTCTTTCAAAAGTGCATCCTATCAAACTTGTAGCCCTCCGCATTCATCAGGAGGGAGGAAGGAGCTCTTAGTTTTAAAAAGGTTGGTGACCCATGTGCTTCTCTCATTCGTCTCTCCACCTCAATTTATCATTTAATAGTACACTAAGTTCCATCTTCTTTACTTGCTGATGAGTTTAACTCTGTATGAACTCTTTATTTTTTTTTTACCTGCTCTGTTGGATTGGTCGATCATCGGCTGAACTATTCTTCTCCGTGCATTGATGAACCTGAAAATCAAACGTATATCATATAAATAACGAAGGCCGTTATGCATCTACACTCACAAGTTCCCCAGTTCTTGAGAGGATTGAACAAATAATTCTTCAGTTAAAGCATTCGGGATCCACCCTTACATACGGCAGTTTCAGACGGACTGGAAACCCATGCTGTGTCTCCAGGGGATTTCACTAATAATACATTTCCCTTCCACAGACACAATCTGTTGTATTGGAACCTTGTAATATATCTGTGAAAAAAAAGTCTATTGATTTAGGTTTAGCCTTGTAGCCACAGGCTATACTGTGACTAACTGATCTGCCAATGCTTTTTCATGAACACATCCCCACGGCAGAATGGGAAATTTGAACACGGTGACATCCATATTAGGGCTTCCAAAGCTTGTGGATCTAAATGTGTGTTGTTGCGTAATTAAATCTGAATAAGCTATTTTATATTGTATGGTCCACTTATGAGGAAATATATCGATGCTTATAAATATATTGAATGTCTGCATTGGTTTGAATGGGTACAAATCATATGTTGAATTCAAGGGTTAGAATTTTTTTTTTTTTTTTGCACTGGAGTTTCATGGCTCAAACCAGCCTTGTGAAACCCAATACATGTTGACGTAATCATCTCATTGTATTATTACTTAAAGACAACAAATTGATGGATGACTAGTTTGTCATCACTCAGGTCAACTGTTTTTTTGTTAAATTAGGTTTAAAGTTTCTTTTTCTTCCAGACCGTGGTCTTTTTTGGTGAAGAGGACAACTCTGACTGAGCTGACAGTTTCGGCTGTCACATTTAGCCTTCGTTAAACCTGTCACTGCTTAAAAACAGCCATTTGTTGGTTGGTTGTTCTATTATTGTTGAAGTGAGTGTAAACAGGGTAACGAGAGGGTTACAAAATTGGTTTGTAATTTATCACACGTCACAATTTCAGTACTCTCAACTCAACTCAACTGTATTTATAGAACACTTTCAAACAGCCATCGCTGCATACAAAGTGCTGTATATGGAGCAACTAACATTTACATATAATCATATACATATAACTAACATATACAAATACTTATTTTAGCAAGCATCGTGGAAGTTGATACGCATGATTTGCTTTTGCGGGCTACGTAAAGTGATGTGGCGGGCCGAAAGTGGTCCCCGGGCCTTGACTTTGACACCTGTGGTTTAGCTCTACCATTGCCTCCAACATCAATATTCATATTTTATTTGATCAAAAATCAAAGTGACAACTGAATATGCTCCCAAGATCACACAGCTTTCAGCATGAGTAGTCAGTAGGAGCATATAAATACTTAAAATGGAAGAAAGGACAGAAATGGACCAGTAGGCAAGTTTACATAACATGGGGTACGACACTGAACAAGTTTATGAAGCTAAGCAGCATTTACTGGGGCGAACACGGCACTTCTTGCTAGCTCTCTTATTTGAAACCAATTCACACTACTTTGTGGACCGGCGCTAACTTTCCGATTGCCACACAGCATCAGATGCATTACAGAACGTCACACAAAACCCAAACAAACACATACCAGTGCTGGCTTGCTACCCTCGGACGTCTGACTGCGTCACACACAGTACTTTAAGATGGGTCGGTACGCACCAGTATCAGGACTTCTCAGTTTTAGTCTGTGGCATACTGGGACTTCATATGAGCCTCCAGTACCCTCTTTTGTTTCTTGTGCTTTGCGATACTCATACTCCTATGGCTATACTACATTACCCAGTGTGCACTATTACACGTTGGCGCGGCTCCAAATGTGCCAAAACAGAACCCAGACTGGTAAAAAGCGGGTGATAATCAAACAGGAGGACATAATCGTCTTACAAGTGAAGAGCAACCAGCAAACGGTGACGATAGCGCTTCTGATTCACTTGTTGCCAGCGATGTCAACAAACCATAAACAAAAAATAAAAAATAAAAGTTGTTTTTCCAAACAACTGAGTGTTTAGAAATACTGGTCAGAACATTTCGTTGACGTTTGTCATGGAGAAAATTTGGCTAGCTGTACAGCGATGAGGCACTAAATCTTTGGTTGGGTTTACATGACCCTTTACTCAAAGAAAAATCTCAGATAAAATGTGCCAATTGAATTGCGCAGAATTGGCTTAAGAGACGCACTTACCAGTTGTTCACTTGGAGAATGGTGAGGCCCGTGTCTTGCGCTAACTGTTTCTTCTGTTCCTCTGAGGGATATGGATGCTAAGAAAATCAGGAGAAGTAAGAATCATTCGGACTGTCACGTGCCTTAATTCTTAGATGTGACAATGCGAGTGCCTCCGAAAAAAAAAAAAAGAGAGAGTGCCTGACCAACGTTTGGCCCTGTTAACACTTGAGGCTTAAAGCGCGTGGCTTTGTGTGACAGTATTTGACATTATTTGACATTGCTTGACAAACGATTGGGTGGGATGTAAAGAGGCACAATAGTGTCTTTTGTTTGGGGCCTCGGTAAGGCCATGCCCTCCGCCACCCTGCAACCCCTCCCCACCTCACTCCATCCCCCTGTCCTCTGCTTTGCTCAATCGTGCACGTGTGTGTGTGTGTGCGTGCATGCGTGCGTGTGTGTGTGTGTGTGTGTGTGTGTGTATGATGGAAGGAGGAGGGCGGCAGATGGCAGACAGAGGTGACCCATGTACTGGGAACAGGGTCGCGGGCCAGTCGCCATTCTACTGCTGTCAGACCATCAGCTGCCTCCTGCGGTCATCAGTGAAGGATGTGCTTCCAAGCACTTAATTTTCTACTTCTTTTCAGCTTAGGTGCCCAAATACGCGCTCACTTGGGGTTGAACTGAACCGATTACCCAACAACAGGTCCGCTTTTCTACTCCGCATTGACGTTTGATGTTCGAAGTCGAATCGTTGCTAATTGTGTGTTTCGGACCTTTGTATTCCAATCAGACAATTTATAAATCTTATGCTATTGTCAGCTCTAAGTTTTGTGGTGGAACGAAATTTCCAGTCAACAAGGTGGCACTTATTTGTCTGTACGCGTCTGAGAGGACAAATCTAACTTTTTGGTGGTTCAGAATTCCGCTTAGCCATGCTTGCTTTGGCTATTAGAATCTTCCTTACTATTCGTTTATCCACCTTCGTTGCCAAAAAGATACTATATGTCAAATAATATAATAGCTGTTATTCATAACAAGCACAAACCATCACCGCAACATTTGAGTCTCTTTACAATACTGTTCGTGACACTTTACAACAATGTACTGTATGTCAATGTATATACGGCCATATGGATGCTCCAACCAAGTAGAAATAGATGAGTCCAAAAAAATTCAACCAGTAGCAAGTATCCTTAAATACAATAAAACCAAAAGCGAAATCCCTGCAGTGAAGAAGTGAAATACTGTTTTTTTTTTTGGTGTCGTCTTGCAACAAACTATCAGTTACATAAAGTGACACAAATATCGCTTTCAGGGATGGAGGGTCATGATGTGTCATGATCTTAGTCAGTGGCAAAAAATGAAACAACAATCCAAAAACAAAACAAGTGCTAAAATGTTTGCCCTTAGTTGCTTGTGGAGTTTAATTTCGCATCGCTACCCTTATTCATAGTCCTGAGGTATCGCTAAACATCCATCCATCCATCCATCCATCCATCCATCTGATCCGCATAAGGGTCGTGGGCCATGCTGGAGCCTATCCCAGCTGTTTTCGGGCAGTAGGCGGGGGGACACCCTGAACTTGTTTGCCAGCCAATCGCAGGGCACACATAGAGGAACTGCCATTCACACTCACATTCACACCAAAGGACAATTTCGAGTTTTCAATCAGCCTGCCATGCATGTTTTGGAATGTGGGAGGAAACCGGAATACCCACACAGGCACGGGGCGAACATGCAAACTCCACACAGGTAGGTCAGTGCCGGGATCGAACCCACGACCTCTGCACTATGAGGTCAATGCCCTAACCACTGGACCACCGGGCCGCCCACGGCTAAATATCAATCGTCGAAACGAAATCTAGCAGCCATTAGAAAAGCTAAAGCTAGCTATTCTTATCCACACACATCTTATTTTCATTCTCACAGTCATACCTAGAGGCAATTTGGACTGTTTGATTAATTTACCATGCGTGTTTTTGGAACATGGGAGGAAACCCGAGTTCTCAGCGAAAACCCACGCAGGCAAAATATGTAAACTCAACACAGGAAGGCCCGAGCCTGGATTTGAATCCATGACCTCTGAACTGTGAGGCAGAGTGTGAAACCTCACCTGGCCCAACAGTGCACACTCCTCAGAATCAAAGGAACATAATCAAGATATCCACACTGCACAAACCTCAACTGAATAGTCAAAAAGGAATCTTGGAAAGGACTCATTTTACGCCCCTTCGTGTGAGGCTAACAGTGAATTCCAGGGTGTGATGGCGAAATTCAAAGTTCGTCTTTGAATGTGGTCAAATGTAAGGTTGCGTGGAAACCAACAGTTTGACCAGGCTAATGAGACGATAATGAATAATATAATGAATCGAAACCTGTCCAGCTGCTTTCTCTATGGCTTCCTCAGAAGGGGATCTTTCAAGTCTCTTCAGAATGGGCGACAAAAGCATGAGGCTACGATGGAGGAGTCTCCCCCCCCAACCCCCCTTTACCCCGTAACCAGCCGTCGGCCTCACAGAGCAACGTGTGACAAAACATAATCCAGCGCCATTCACCACCTCAACAACTGATGAATGCTTGATCGCTTGGGTGTTGCAAACAGGCCTTTCAGTAGCCAAAGTCTCCTTGCGCACTTTTCATTGGCACATCCTGCTATGGCAAACACTTTTGCTTCACAAATTAGGCCTGAAAGAGGATTGGGAGCAGAAAAGGGGATAATTCAATTATCTTGCCTATTTTTCATCAGGGGGAAAAAAAATCTAAAGGTGGGCTTTGGAAAGGAAAGGATTACTCGGAGTACAGGATCCGTGTGGGCCTATTATCAACTTAACAACTAAGAGCTTATGACACATCTTAGAGTGTGAAGTATAGAAAAAAAAATCTGTGAGAAGAAAGCATGGGTTGTATCTTTTGGACCTTGGACAAAAGATAAAGTACTCTGAGGTCTCTTTCATTCCGCTTTTGATGTTGATATCTGTATAAAGCATGTAAATAGTGTTCCAAAATGGACCTTGAAATGGTGGTCTCGTCTTGCCCAACAATTTCGGAATATGAATAATACAACATAGTTGAGTGAATATTTTGGACTGCGACAGGAAAGATTCGAAACTGATGTACTTTAGTGACGTCCTGGTTTTCTAACCACTGTTACCCTGTTCCCAAATATCTTCCAAGATGGCGCCCTAGTTGGTGAGCTTCGCTATTTTTTATTTTGTTGTTGTTTTTGTCTTTTGTTTTGTCACACTGTGTTTTTTGTTAATTCGTGTGGACCCGATGTGGACTATCTTCAGCGTCTTGGGCCACGACATTCGTTAAAGGAGAAGAATCTGTGCTTGGTGGTTGCGACTTCTCTGCTGCACGCGGGTAACAGCACTGATTTTGATTGGTACGAATGTCGGAGCCATTTGACTGTCGGTGCTGGATAACCCCCGGGGCGCTTGTGTTTTTTTTGTTTTTAGCCTGTAATGGGTAGCATTTATCGCAGCCCCTTTTTGTTTAGCAGAGATATCGGCGCTGTTGGACAGTCTGCGTTGGTGCGGCTGGATGGATCGTTGCTGGATTGAGGAAGAGGAGGAGGATGCCAATTTGGAACTCAGAGTCGCCGCTAAGAATTGAATCAGATTTACATGGGACAGGAAAAGTGAACCAATCTCTTTTTTTCGTCAATGGACGCTACAGCTTCTTGTTGACTTTCAAACTTAGCTTCGAGCAGACGTGTGCATATTTTGAGCATGACGTCTTTGATCCACTGGCGACAGGACACTCTGATTTTCTACTTTGATTGCGATTGCTCCTTCAGAATTTTCTGATGCAGGACCTGGAGTTTGCTTCAATCCTTCAATTGCTTTCGATGTCTTGATGTAGCCAACTAAAAAGTAGGAAATACAGGTCAACTTTTCTTACCGTAAGGTGCTGGAACAGCCACGCTCTCATTATATTTGTAGCCACTTTCGGGAAGATGCCTCTTTTCTTCTGCCTCTTCTTGTCCTGGTCATCTTCATCTCCCGTGCCCGGTGATGCTAGGCTGTTGTCGAGACCATCTCCTGTCATTAAAAAAAAAAAAAAAAGTAAGAGGAGTCAACAAAATTTTTCATACAGAAGTAGGGCTGTATTCTTGTATGGAATGACAGAACAAGACCCTTCCCCTCACTTCTGTCTGACTCCCCCGGACATTGGATAATGAAGAGGAGTTTGTAGTGCGGGAGCTCAATAAGACCCAAGAGCTATTAATACAATCCGAGTCACTGGCTTGACATGAAGTAATGACTCCAGGAGTCGTGTGCCCCAACGTGAAATAACGAACGCTCGTTCAGGCACCGCGCTACATGTAACATGACCGCTATTTGAATGGAGACGAACGATTTCTTCGGGAAGAAAAAGAGTAAAACACAATAACAAAGTCTGACCCGAGGATGAAGTGCGAACCCAATCACATCAAGCCGTGTCGTGTTCAATCTTGGACGTGAGGTTGCACGTTTGGGCGTTGAGGCAAAAACGAGAGTGGATGAGTTGGTGGGGCAAGAGGGGAAATTCATCACCCTCGTGTTCCCATGTGTTCGGCGAACGCCAAATCCCCCGACCGCCCCCCTCCATTCTTCACCCCAAGCATCACAATCACAACGTCTACATCAGGATCGTCTGCATCTCCGGATCCCGCCATGAGCAGCGTCCTTGTTTGATTTCAGAAGAAAGCTGCGGCGCGGATCAAGGCAGGAGGGTTCCTTTTAAGCAGAGATTTCCGCCCCTCCTTGCCAACGCTCCCCATCTTGCGGCGCGAGGGGCACTCCGCTCCCTCTCCGCCATTAATTGTGCATCAGCCGAGATGATTTACTTTTAACAGTGGTGGTTATTTTTTCTTGCCCTCGGGGCAGAGTAGCCTTGAAAGCCTGCCTGGAGGGCATGTGAATAATGCATCTGAGAGACTCCTCCCCCGAGGCGGGACACAAACCCTACTTTTCTTAAGATTTGCCCGAGCATGTCTTTTTGTTTTTAGGGACGCATCAATCAAGCGCATCTATATGAGCCATATTCATGAATAAATATTTCAGCTAATGAATATTGACATTCAAAAGGATGTGTTCCATGGATGGAGGAGGGGGTTTGGGGGGAGCAGGGGGGGGGATTGTGGGAGTTTTGACGGATGGCATCCCGCTCTGAATCACAGGACGGTGAGAGGTGAGCCAGCCTCTGTCCTTCATTCAACGCTGTTGTTGTCCGCTTGTTTTTTTTTTTTTGTTAGTTTTTTCTTACATAAGTTTGTTGTTAAACTACCTCTCTCTAGCTTTCGGCTCTTTTTATGCACCAATAATGACAACCTGGAACTTGATAACATGATATGCCGTCCACTATAGTGACCGCTGTCCCTAAAAGGGTTACAATGACAAATGATCCTTTTATTTTTTGTAAAATCTTATTGTCTTCTGCTCTGTTCATTTTCCAATCAAATATACACTGTGTTATTCTTGAAATGATACATCGGAGCAGTTGGATATTTTAGCCCCCCCGACTCCCTGCAGTTGTAATGTCGTCGGCTTCTTGCGACGTCTTTTAAGAAAATAAGGCAAACTGCGACCACCCCCCCCTAAAAAAAGTAAGGAAAAAAGAAAGAGAGCTCGGCTCAGACTAATTATCTGTACGTATGGCATGTCACACCCCCTTCCCCACTTCACCCTGGTCTACCTCCTCTCCTCTTCTCTGCTCGCCTCATCCCTCTTTCTTGTGCTTGCAGAGAGGGGGAAAGCCGCAGGGCAGATCTTCTGCTACACTAATCGCTTCTGACTGCTCCCTGGCAACTCAGCCAATCTAAGCCGTGTGTGACGGTCCAGTCTCAAAGTCGTACACCCGTGCAATTCTGCCATGCCCCTGCTCTCACCCCCCCCCCCCCCCACCCATTACTCTACCCACCCATCAGGCCGCGCTCCGCACTGCCCGCCGCCAGTGTCTGCACGCGTGACACTGGAAGGGTGGAGGTGGAGGGCTGTGCATTACTGCAGGGATGGCTGGAGTATTGCCCCCAGGCGACGAAGAAAAACATACACAAAAAGCATCACCCGAAGATATGAAGAGGAGTCTTGCCTTTTTTTTTGCACCCTCCCTTATGCCCGTACTGCTCTTTTCAGCGGTGACATAAACGTTTTTCTTTTATTTCAACACTGCCTGTATGGCCCGTTCCTGATATTTTATGTATTGGATAAATATCCCCCAAAATATGGCGATAGCTTTCCATTCTGCATTTTCCTTGTATTATTCTTTTGTTTTTCCTTGTTAAGAACTCAGGGTAAATGTTCCAAATGTGGACAATTATAAATGCATTGTGAAGTAGATAAAGGAGTAAAAAAAAATCTAATAAAAATGACTGCCATGTAAGTAAAATCCATGCCTCATTTGGTATCGAAATTTTTTAACCCTTTCATGCACCAAGAATGATAACCTGGAACCTGATAACATGATAAGCTGTCCATAAAAGGGTGAATCGCAATGTTCTCAAAAAAGAAATATCCCCAAAACAAAAAAAGCTATCGTGTGAATATATTTTTGAGATGCAAGTCGAAACACTTGACTCTGAAACACTCAACTCTGCCTTCCAGATTTGTCTCGTCTGCGGCGTCTGCATCCGCTTTAAAGCAAGTTGCTGTTATTTCGCCTTGCGTAGAAGTGGTTCGCATTTCCACATTTTTCATTTCACCTATTGCGGGCATTTCAGCTTTATTTCTTTCATCCCCTCTCTCTGTCTGTCTTGCTCTTTTTAAACAGTGTTACGGTGTGACGAGCAACCACGGAATGGTGTGTGAAAAAGACAAAGCGGGGAGCACTTAGCAGAACTGATTGCTGGACCCCATTTGCATCAGTGATGCAAAGCCAGCACGCCTATCTAATGAGCTCAGCAGGTCCCTGATCCATCATCAGTGACACCACACAGCTCTTTCCCTTATTAGGCATGATGCACAGCTCCAAATGGAGCGCTTTGGATTGTTTCCAAGTCACGGGGAATACCTCTGCGCTGGGATCTGAACGGGGTTATTAAATTGAAAGCCAAATGCTGCAGTTTTGCATACCGCAATCAGAATGGTAGTTAAAGGTCATGTTGCAACATTTCTGCAAGCATGGAAAACCTCTTCTACTGTGTGCATGTGTGTGCGTGCGTGTGTGTGTGTGTGTGTGCGCGTGTGTGTATAGACTTGTGTGTGTAGAAATGTATATATAAATTTATATACATTGATTATATATATATATATACACACACACACACACACACACACACACACACACACACACACACATATATATATATATATATATATATATATATATATATATATACATACACATTTTTTAACCCTTTCATGCACAAATAATGATAACCTGTAACCTGATAACCTGATGAGCTGAGCTGTCAACTGTAGTAACCGCTGTCCCCGAAAGGGTTTAAAAGGGCGGTAAGGGAGTAAACTGTTTCTTTTCACGAAGTGCAACGAAGCCAAAAGTCCCACACAGGCGTGCACATGCTATAGGATTTGTGTTGCTGAGTGCTCATGAGGGTTGTGATTTATTGACTTGCAGGAGCGGCATTCATTTAGGTTGGCAATTAGTATTTGTGTGTGTGTGTGGGGGGGGGGTCATTTTTTCCTGCGATATATAAACAGCTGACGGATTGTAACTTGAAAAACGTTGAACTTGGGGCACCATGTTCGCCTGGATGGTCATTTGTTATAATCCAACGAAGGATATTTGTATTATGTTCCTCTGCTCTTTGCCCTTTTTTCGGGCCAAGGTACAAACAAGGCACACTGACAGACACACACATACATACTGAGGCTCTGATATAACTCGGGTTCGAGAGTTAATGCATCATGTGTTCCGATATATGCAAATAAAGCAGATAATAAATACGCATGCGTTTGTGTTGCTGTATTGACAGTGAAGCTGTGTTGTCACTGGCATGTCAGCGACCATACGGTGAAACATTCCATCCTGTTTACTTCAGTCTTAGAGTCTGAAGAATTCTACATATCCTGGTCCTTGCAATACATTTCTCAATGCAAGTGCACGGAATCTTTTAGAACTGTCTCTCTCCCGCCTTTTGTTTTATCTCCCTCTTTGTGATGGACATTCGAAGCTTCTCCTAGTCCACCCCCAGACCTCTTCCAAACATTCCTCGGATAGCTCAGCCCCCTTAGCTGTGGTCAACAGCAGTAACCCTGGGGGTCGGAGGTATCAAAGGGAGCCCTTTGCATATCACACGGCTTACAAGGATACAACCAAGCGCTGGGAGGCCACAGAAGAAGCAGGCAGCCAGAAGCCCAACCACTAGCCACAAGTGGATGAGATCATTTTCCTGTGGTTTGAAGGCAATTGCCATTGCCAGGATGCTCTCAAAACGGCATTGCTCGGTGCTGTCAGAAGACGGGGAGTGACTACTGCTGCCGCGGCAACGTTAAGATAAGCAATTGCTGGAATAATGAGTTTTTGGTCTACTCTAGAAAACGGATTCCTCTGCAGAGAAGGTGTATACGTTAACTCATGGAAAGACCACAAAGCTGAATTCATGTTAAACATTAGAGTATCGATATTATTTCATGTACAAATGATGTTATAAAGAAATACACATGACCCTATGATGAAATAGCGACAAGTCCAGAATGTACCAAAATCAACTGGGATTGCCTCAAGCTCATCAAAGTCTATCAGGCGGACAAGCGGTACAGAAAATGGATGCCTGGATGGATTTTTAAAAAAAAGGAAAATAAAGGACTGTGACCACCCATATTGTTTGACGTTACAAAAATACAACAGTAAACTCGCAATGCTACTAAAGAATTTTCTTTAGGCCAATGTGCCTGGTTCGATTTCGATTGGGCAAATGAACCCTTTCAGGGACAGCGCTTACTACAGTGGACAGCTTGTCATGTGATAGGTTACAGGATGCATGAAAGGGTCTTAAAAAAAGTAAATCACATATTGAATGCTTTGATTTTCAAGAGGAATTGAATGTCACATATAGGATGGTTTCAGTTTGCGGCTGCTGTGATGATCTGTGTAGCCTCCACTTTCCAAACAACTATGGCATACAGCATTTTAGATGCACCAAGCATCCATCTTTTCTGTTTCGTGAGGTTTTATTACACCCCGTATTTCTACATCGGGTTGCTCAAAAATTGCTGTCGCAGATTTAACCAGTGTGAGTCGCAGTAATCGGAAAGTTGGGCGAAGTGGTGCTGCTTTGTGATTATCTGAGTGCTCCTTCAATTTGAGCGTACCAGCCATGAAATACACGGATGGGACTTCTGCAGTTTCCGAATGCCTTTGTAACTGCAGTTTGTGCTGCGTTTGATAAAGCGGAGGCCCAGGTAGCCTCAGCAGGTAGCACATATAGCCAGCCCTTGCTGCAGCAACTGCAGCTCTGATCATTCCGTTCTCCTCTCTGCCTTTGTTTCATATACATAAAATGCTCTGCCCTTACATCCCCACGGGGGGTATTCTGCACCCCCATCCCCAATGTATTCTTTTCCAGGTCAAAAGGCCATGGACCTTGAGGTTTCCCCCACTGTTGTCTAAAAAAAAGCCTAAAGGGGGGGAAAAAAAGCTATTCACATACAGGCTGTTGTGACTTTTAGATACACACGCGCGCACACACACACAAAGAGTTAAAACTATCTCCAACATGCTCATCTAAAGATGATGCAGGGTAAAAATAAGATTTTGTAAACTGCGTGGTGCAATATCAAAGTGAAGATTGCGATCTGTTTCTGTTGTGTCGTTTTTAATCCTCTCAGTTTCCCTTGTCTTGCAAAGCATCCTCCTTTTGTTCTTGTCAATGCTCTGCCCGGTGATGTCTGATATGCAGAGGGTGAAAAAAGTTGCTTTAAAGTCCATTCTAGTTTTGCTCCGGCCAAAAGGGAAGGAAAAACAAAACAACAACAAAGAAAAAAAAACAAGTCATAAAACTCTGATGGCCTCCAATTAGCGTTAACAGATCCATTCATCACTTCTAAATGAGTCGTACCCAGGACGGCATTGTCAAGAGGTCTTCATTAATGAAGCAACTTGTAGTTTGAATACTGTCCCAGAGTTCTGATTTGTGAGGAAGCTGGCAAGACCCAGCAGGACAAACCGAAAAAAATTAAAATAATAATAATAATTTAAAAAAACTAAAACGCACAGGAACCTCTCCTAACCCTTTCAGGGACATCGGTTACTACAGTGGACATCTTATCAGGTTATCATCTTACAGGTTATCATTATTTTGTCATTTTCCAGCCCGATCCTTCTTTGACCTATCCGACTGTTTGTAAAATTTCAGACCAAAAAATTTGAAAGGAAACGTCTTTGTTGATGATCGTCGTCCGTTGTCTGATTATAAACAGATGCGATCGGGATCACGAGTACGTTAACGGTCATGAAAGAATCCCCACACCTTTTGGCGGGACCCCGAGTTGAAGAGAGGTCACTGAAAATGAAAAGCTTTGATGTGGAGGAGACATCGTGGGCTCTCTTACCGAGTTCACTGGTGTTGTCTCCGCTCTGAGAGACGTGTCCCCCACTGGACGGTCCCGGGGTTCCTACCGAGGGTGTGGAGTGGGCGTCATCCAAGTCTCTCCAGGATGCCGGGTTCTGAGAGGTCAGGGTAAGGTCCGCACACCAGGGGACAGGAGATAAGAAAATAAAAGTAAAGAAGAGAGAGGAGGGAGAAGGGGGAAAATAGATGAAGAAGGTCCAGTAAGGTCCGGTAAGAGGTCCATTATGTAGTTTTACAAAGACAGCTGCAAAGTGCGATTAGCATTGCAAGGCAGCAAGTTTACAACAGCACATGAGAAGAAAAAAAAAATTACCATTCTGCCTGCGGTGGACTCGAAATGAAACGCCGTTGAGAAAAAAAAAATTAAACGGATTTCTAGAGGATATCAGTCAATTCTGCAGCATGTGAACCTTGCGACGCCCAGATCGTTTCTGTGAGCAGTTTTAGGGAGGAACCCTCTATTTATCGGGAGACTTAGTCAGGCCACTCAGACGGCAATAAGCCCGAGCCAAACAGTACATCTCCCTCTTCAGCCTCTTTGCGTCAGCTGTTTGCCTGATGGTGATCAGATGAAGAGCTCGGCAGATGACAACAAGAAGCACAGGGACAAAAGCGCAGCGTGAAGGAGGCGTCTCCACGATGGCCCCTCTTTTCTTAGCAGGATGAAAAATAATTACAACTCCTCTGTAAACGCAGCTACTCAACAGCACGGCATGTGTTTTGCCATTTTTTAAGCTAATGAAGGTGCTATTTCTTCACCTCCCGTCTATTAAAAATCAATCGAAAGGAACACGCCATGTGTGCATTGAGTAAATCATGTCTCATTTTTTCGTACGTTAAGTGTTATCGTTGAGCAGTGCATTTCATTTTGAGTGGAAATGGGAAAAAATAGAAGCAGTGGTACTTCTATTTACGAAATTAATTGGTTCTGGAAGAAATTTAGTAGAGACGCGTTTTCCATGTAAAAGCCCTAATCCGTTCCAAGCACCCTCAAAACTCAGACATAAATGTTCTCTATCGCATAAAAATGCATCAAAATATTTACCAAATACATGTTACAAACCAGATTACTGCACAATTAATGAGAGTTGTGCATAATGTAAAAAAAAAACAAAGCATAAAGAATAAAAATGATGTCATTTAACTTTTAACTGTGTTCTCATTGTTTTTTGCCCACTTTAGTTCATGTTCTCTCTCAAAAGTGTTTTTTTTTTGCCTGGTGTTTTGTCAAGAACTCATCCAAGGACGTTTGCTTTTGTCAGCTTTTAACAATCTTTCAAAAATGTCCAAGGAAAACATCAGCATAGCGAGCGATTGCCCGACTGGTGAACACATTTTCTGGGTGATTCACATTTCCGTCAAACTATTGGAACGCCTCATGGCCCGAGGGGCAAATGACAAGGACGCTGCATCGACACACCTATCTATCTCCACACACAGACACACTTTTAGCCAATGGGACGCCAGGAAGATGCTTAGTAATAGCCAACGGCAGAGCAGCCTATAAGTATTTTGCGTTCAGGAAACTCACAGCTGTGACTAGCATGCCATACTGTGTTTTTACCTTTCGTATCTTGAAATTTCTTTTGAAACAAGAGGCAATATTTTCTGATGAGATGTTTCGCAACTTGAACATTTCGTATGAAGAGACGTTCGTAATTACAGGTACAATTGTAAAAAACTCAATTGAACAGGATTGTTTAGTGGAAATAGGTCCAGTCGCAAAGAATGAATACACAAAACTGTGTTATTTCGGAATAGTACTAACAGCGGTAACAAAGGGGAGAATTGTGGCGGTTAACTCTAAAACCAGCTGCTCCTGTAACAATGATTCATCCTGCCTCAATGCAGAGGTTAAGTAAAAGTTAACATACAGTACATATCACATTGAGTGTTATCAGCGGCAGGGTTATCAGCTAAGACACACACCAGGGTAGTTAGGATACAATTAGCGCTTCTAATGGTTTTATAGCGCTTCACAGCTAGCATTCACGATCTCTGGCGCAAACCTTTTCATGGATTTTTAACCCTTTCGGGGACAGCAGTTTTTCCAGTGGACGGCTTATCGTGTTATCAGGTTACAGGATGCATGAAATGTTCAACTTGATTTCAATTTTATTTATTTATTTTGAACATTTGGTTCGGTTTTCTTCATGTGAGATACTTCTTATTGGCATTAGGTCAAGAATGAAAACAAAACGAAAGTTTGCTGGAAGGACTAGTGACCATTTGGGCTTCAATGGATTGTAACCCAGCACGCTGCTCC
Source organism: Hippocampus zosterae (assembly GCF_025434085.1). Classification (NCBI taxonomy): domain Eukaryota; kingdom Metazoa; phylum Chordata; class Actinopteri; order Syngnathiformes; family Syngnathidae; genus Hippocampus; species Hippocampus zosterae. The sequence continues at coordinate 10,632,618 of NC_067469.1, forward strand.
AAAATGTGCTGCCCTGGTACGTTTATAACCTGGTAAAATAGTAACTTCTTATTTTAGAAGTATATTTTCAGAAAGACTGAGAGAATTAATGTCCCTTCAGGGACAGCAAAGTCCAACTGTACCCGCTTCCTTTGTTATTTTACAACAGCGCTACAAAGATGTCACGCCTTGGTGGAAAAAGCTACAAAAACGCCGCCTTTTGTCAGGTGCTTGCAGAGTCTCTAATTACACGCACAATCGACGTTCACTCTGTTACACAAGCACACTTTGAGAAAGGAGATGCAAGTGGGTTAACGCTCATCTTTAGCACGTCGCTGTTTTGTATCCACACATCCCATCCGACGTTAAAACATGCACAGAAACACACAGAACACACCTTTTTGTTTGTTATATGATGACGAGAGAGACATATTTTGAATCGCCCTAATTTGCTTGACAAAAGGGGGCACGTTCTCAGAGGTTTGAGTACTATTTGTTATATATTGAAATGGGAGTGTTGTTTATTCTTACTGCCAACCAAAAACAATAAATAAAAATAAAAATCCAACACACCACTGACAACTAAAAAAAGTAGTGTGCCAAATAGCTAACATTTTTTTTCAAGAAATGTTCCTAAAATGAAACAATCAAGAGTTTTGTCTTAGCTTAAAAAAAATTATGACAAAAAAATATTAATTAAAAAAAAAAGTTTGCTAGGTACTACTGTACATGTTGAATTAAATTGAATGGATGAGAATGAAATGGTATACAAAGGATACTGCTCATAACCAAAACACCCACCAATGACATCAAACATCGCATTAAATGGGTTGAACGAATCCATGAGGGAAAAAAAACATATATTGTGACATAAATCCTTTGCTCAAGACGCCATAACAAATGATGAACATAAGTGTCTGTTTTCCATAGTGACATCTTTACGATGCAGTAAACTCACATGATCTGCGAGGTTGGTGGAAGATCCCGACAGATCATCAAAATCCGACTTGCAGACGTCCCGCTCCTCAATGACCAAGTCGATGGGCATTTTGCCTTTCAGGCAGCTGATGTACCGATGGCAGAAGTTATCGCAAAGCTCGTGCACCTATGATGAAACCAAATAGGGTTTTAAATACTGCACTGATTTCCCTTTTTTTTTTTTTTACCTGGCCATTGCACAAAAAATGGAACAAAGAATGACTTGGCCATCCCTTTGCAGCTTTTATATACTTTAGTGTGTGTGTGTGGGGGGGGGCGTGATTTCTAAGGAATACTATCCATTCATCGAGAAAAGCGGTCATGAGGTCAGAGGTCACTCATGTTGAACAGAAGGGCATTGCAGTACTTGCAATCTTTGTTTATTCTCAAAAGGTGTTTTTCTAAAGTCATATTCCTCCATACAATCTCTTTGACTCGCCCTTACTCTGGGCACAGTGAAACTGGAAAAGATGGCAAAATGTAATGAATGCCTTGGGATGCTTAAAAATTAAGATGCCGGGTGAGTTGTGCATGCATCGATGTAGCCAAAATTTGATTTATTCATTAAGTGGTGTTTTGATATGACAGCGTATTTAACTAAAACGCTCCACAATGTGGTCTTCACTGCCAGCAGAACAAGACTAACCTTTTCCAATTCCAGCAGATGAAAACGCAGCACTTGGATGGCTTGAATCATCTAAAAGCAAAAAATACATTAAAAAAATAAATAGAAAATAAAAAATCAGGGAGCCATCAATCAACAGGGTGCGGAGAGCCTTCGGGCGCTTCATAAAACGCTCTGCTGTTTTATGAGTAAAACAATGATTTTAATAACTGCGCCCTAAAGGGATGCGATTGCTCCAGGCGAGCGCATGCGACGCCTTCCAAGAAAGGAGAAGGAAACGCTACTGTGTACTCACCAAGTTATCCAGCTCCGGGTTCGAAGAAAATAAAGGTTTCTCTGCGCGGATCTGAAAGTGCAGGAAACGAGAAAATATCCGCTCGCTGTTTTTTTTTTTTTTTTTTAGAAATGCAAACATTTCGAAAAAAATCATTGCCCATTTAATGCAGTAACAATATAATAATCTTGCCGACCCCTGAAGTTGATTTATTCTCGTCAAGATTTGCACGCGCTAACTAACCTGTTTGGCAAAAACCGCTATGTCTTCGTTGAAAGAATCCGAGGAGCACACGTCGCCGCCAGCCACTCCGGGTTCTCTGGGCGTACACGTCGCCAGCTCGCACTTTTCGAAAACCAGGGCAAGAAGCGGGAATAAAGGATGGCTGCAACGCAGGAACGTGAAACTCGTCAAAAAAAATAATAATCCGCGGCGGCCTTGCGTGAAAACAAAAAATGCAAGAAGTTCATCAAATAAAATCAAGCCAGGCTCCTTTTCAACAATTGTAATCATAATCAATGGAGAGCAATTATTTCTAACCAAATATATATTCGCGTTTCGATCATCGCGGGAAGTTGTGTTGGTTTAATTAGTTAGTAAATAATGTTGTCTTCATATAATTGGCACTTCAAATTAATATTGCTTCAAATAACCAAATTAGGTTTCAAATTGGCTGCCGAGCCCCCCCAAAAATTGTTTAGATTATTTCAAGACTCATACCCGTAAATCTGGTCCTTGTCTCTTTTCAGGGCGTCGTTGACCGCACTGCCCATGCTGCCCGGCATGATGCTGTGCGGTGCGTGCGCCCCGTAGTGCTGCGTGGGATGTGGGGGCGGCCCGTGGTTCAGGTGGTGGACCTGGGGTAAGGGCCGCGGGGCGTGGGGGTCTCCGTACATGGATGTCGGGACTCCAACTCCATCCATCCCGCCTCCGTAATGAGCCAACTCATCGTACTTAGGTGATAAAAGATTATATGAATATGAATTTCTTTTTGAATGAATAAGAAAAAATATATATTGTCCAACAGTTCTACCATCCCCAGGGCTAATATGAACGACGATGGAATCGATTTCCCACATTCACATCATTACACCTAATTTAAAACCACACTACATATTTAAAACCTTTCAAATGATGACTAAATGTTAACATCCAGTATGAAAAGTTACGGTGTGTGTTACTTACCCTTTGCGCCATCGTTACGCGCAATTTTCAAGCGCTAAAGACAAGTGACGCCAAAAAGCAGGGATGATTTTTAAAATCCAAGAGTCCCAAAAGTATATTCCTAAATTTAATTATAGTCCTGTTGGCAAGTCAAAGGGAATGTAAATCAAAAGGAAGTGATCAGAGGGAATAAGGAATCATCATCTGTCCTTGTAAACTTGATTCCTGGGCTCATCTGTAAAGATCAGCGCGTGTGTTTGATGTGCATCTGAGCATCAGATGCAAGGCTCGGACAAAAAAGAAGACTGACTCTGCTTGTCAGTCCTCCGCTGGTTGGGAGTGAGTTCTCGCGTCCGTGCGCGCCGACACGCTCTCTGCTCGCAGATTGGCTGAAGAGCCACTTATATGAAGCGAGAGCTGCAGTGTATGTTAATGACGGAATTTAGGGCAGGCTGGATTCAGCCTGCCCACGTTTAACATCGAGTTTAACACGTTTAACACGTTCAATTTCCGGTTATTGCTTTCACAATATTGTCCTAACAATGATGACAGTTATCGCGGATTGATGATCATTCCCGGTGGTCACGTCGCGATGTGTGTTTCCATCGAACTAATAAGTGTGTTAAGATATGAGTAAGCACAGTGCATTTTCCTTCACGGCAACAGGACAAGTCTGGCTGTCTTTTGGACAGTTACCGGAAGTCGCCATTTTGGCCTGAGATGATTGATCTTTGACAAGATACCTTTTCTAATAAAGGGAAGACCCACTGAAAATATTTTAAATGGAATGTTATATGTTTGTTAGGTTTTTTTCAGAGCGTTTCCATAACCCCCTCTTCCCTACTTTTTGTGCTTTTATTTTTAAACAACACACAAGGTTTTCCGGTCGGTGTGATCTCCATTCGACAGAGCGGCCGCCAGGCTGGGGAAAGGAACCAAAGAAATATGATTCCGTTTTTCAGTAATAATTCAGATTGTGAATTAGTATAATTCTTTTATTTGAATAGATTATTCAGTGCTTGTAGCAAGTCATTAATATTATCATTATATACATGTTATTTTACATGTATATTGTTAATGTTCGTTTTAATGTTGATTCATAATAATGACATCCTCATCAATTTCACTTGTCATATTATTGTCTGGCAATGGAATCCACACACTCGTTTTATTAGATGATTCGTTATTTTGGAAATGTGATTTTTAAAAAATATATTAGTGTTGTGGCGGCCCGGTAGTCCAGTGGTTAGCACGTCGGCTTCACAGTGCAGAGGTACCGGGTTCGATTCCAGCTCCGGCCTCCCTGTGTGGAGTTTGCATGTTCTCCCCGGGCCTGCGTGGGGTTTCTCCGGGTGCTCTGGTTTCCTCCCACATTCCAAAAACATGCGTGGCAGGCTGATTGAACACTCTAAATTGTCCCTAGGTGTGAGTGTGAGTGCGAATGGTTGTTCGTTTCTGTGTGCCCTGCGATTGGCTGGCAACCGATTCAGGGTGTCCCCCGCCTACTGAAGACATCCCGAAGACAGCTGGGATAGGCTCCAGCACCCCCCGCGACCCTAGTGAGGATCAAGCGGCTCAGAAGATGAATGAATGAATGAATGAATATTAGTGTTGTAAACACTAATATATTTCTATTTATGTATATATACAGTTTATATAAACAATATTTGAATTAACTCTTTCAGATTTATGGCAAGTATTTAGTAGCATTTTTTTACATTTCATATCAGAAGTTCTTGGATCTAATTACAATATTCATTTTGATGATGTGTTGAACACAAAGTGATGTACATGTAACTTTTCTGAAAATGTCCATTGAAGATTGACAATAGCACAGCCAAATTTGTAGTTACACTGAAAAAAAATAATGTGTTGAATTTACTTTTTTATTTCATCCAGTGGTTGCACAAAATCAAATCATCTGGATCTAGATAATTTTTAAGTCGTGTGGTTGCATAAACAACATTGTCCAAAGTAAAGTGAAAATATATAAGCTTCTTATCTTGCAAACATTTAAAAATCATTAATATCTGACCGGCGGCCCGGTAGTCCAGTGGTTAGCACGTCGGCTTCACAGTGCAGAGGTACCGGGTTCGATTCCAGCTCCGGCCTCCCTGTGTGGAGTTTGCATGTTCTCCCCGGGCCTGCGTGGGTTTTCTCCGGGTGCTCCGGTTTCCTCCCACATTCCAAACACATGCGTGGCAGGCTGATTGAACACTCTAAATTGTCCCTAGGTGTGAGTGTGAGCGTGGATGGTTGTTCGTCTCTGTGTGCCCTGCGATTGGCTGGCAACCAATTCAGGGTGTCCCCCGCCTACTGCCCGGAGACGGCTGGGATGGGCTCCAGCACCCCCCGCGACCCTAGTGAGGATCAAGCGGTACGGAAGATGAATGAATGAATGAATAATATCTGACCGACGAAAAATATCAAAACAGTTTTAATAAAATATTTTTTTACAGCCACTAATACTGCGAACCTTTCTTCGCCCAATTTTATTGAAAATTAAATAAATACATTGAAACATTTTTTCAGAAGGAGAAATCATTCTCGCATGTACTTTATTTTGAACATAGAAACACTATTCCACTCTATTCTTTGATATGCCCTGTGTGAATTATTTAAAGCATATATTTGAATTAGAAATACACTAATGATAAGGAAACAAGGAAAACATGCCCCATGCCCAGGGGCTACATCTCTCCTCATTGCATACTATTTCCATTGCCGTTTCTGTTTCTTCCTCCCTATGTTCTTTCTTTATATTTACCTCATTCTACCTCCTCCCTCCCCACATACACCCTCCCACAATCAACCAACGTGGTCTGAATGAATGCTGATTCAGGGTGTCAGGCCATGTCTTATATGTAATAAATTACCATTTAGTCAGGGAAATATGCATCTTTTTCGACACATCACCAGAAAGGGGGCCAGTGCAGCACCATCCTTGAACTATTATTCCATCCCACCCATTGTGGACACACACACACACACACATACACGCACACGCCCATGGTTGGTTCTTCAAGTTTCCTTCCACACCCCCTTCTTCCCCTCCATCATCAGACAGTCTCGGTCTAGCTGCCTCTGTCACCCGTCATCCTGTACTCCAGTGAGAATCATTAGCATTGTCAGAACTGACTGAGAAAGGAGGGCAGCAGAGACCTGGGTGGATGAGGCGCAGGGGCAGGGTGGGGGGCGATGGGGGGTGCGCCGGCGTGGCTATTTGTTGGAAACGGGTGTATTTGCATCTCCGTGGGAGGGATAGAATGCAGCATGCAGTGATGTTGCATGAGGCCTCCTACACGATACACAAAGTGTATAAAAATGTGCTGAGCGTTGATGTGTTTTTTTTAAAGTGAGTTCCTTCCCAATATCAATAAAGTAAGGAAGCTGCTTAAAAGAGTTGTTAGTAGAGCCATTTCTTATTTACTCCACACGTTTGCACCTTCATATGACCTCAACAATCAAGCTCCCCTCAATTTGTAGCCTTAGCAAACTATGTATTTTTTAAATTCTTTTGAAGAACGGTAAATTATTCCTCAAGTCGTACCAACACCTCTAAAGGTTGAACACAAATCCTGATTTCCTTGTGTGCACAGGAGAAAAGCTGTACATTGTATCAGTCCTGGATGCCGAATGTAGATGTAGATATGCTTCATTCTAACAGTTTGCGATTGACCGGTAGCCCGTGGACTGGTCCAAAGTCGAGGGGTGTAGAGGGAAATGAAAAAAATAATAATTGTATGTCTGAATGTCTGTGTGGTGTGAATATAATAGATCTTTTGTGGTAGGGCACACTACATCCTCCTATCAGTTTTTTCATTCATTCATCTTCCGAGCCGCTTGATCCTCACTAGGGTCACGGGGGGTGCTGGAGCCTATCCCAGCCGTCTTCGGGCAGTAGGCGGGGGACACCCTGAATCGGTTGCCAGCCAATCACAGGGCACACAGAAACAAACAACCATTCACACTCACACTCACACCTAGGGACAATTTAGAGTGTTCAATCAGCCTGCCACGCATGTTTTTGGAATGTGGGAGAAAACCGGAGCACCCGGAGAAAACCCACGCAGGCCCGGGGAGAACATGCAAACTCCACACAGGGAGGCCGGAGCTGGAATCGAACCCGGTACCTCTGCACTGTGAAGCCGACGTGCTAACCACTGGACTACCGGGCCGCCCCTATCAGTTTTACTTTCACAAAAAAATATTTTAAAAAAATAAAAGCCGGTCACCTTTATCTTTTCATGCAACCTATAACCTGATAACATGATGAGCTGCCCATTGTAGTAACCGCTTGAAAGGCTTAATGACCTGCATCAACGAAAGTTGTTAGTGGTCGGCAGTTTGCAATCGCAGCCTCGGAGCCGTTGCAAAATATGTTTCTAAAAATTATTATTCTAATTCATTATACTTATATTATTATAGTTATACTTCAAACTGTACACGTGAGCTCCAACAGTGACGTTCCTGCACTTAACCCGTTGCAAATGTGCATCCCATTCCTTCGCGTCAGGTCTCAACTAAGGTGGGCAATGATATCCTTTTCACAAACAAATGAGTGTGTGCGTGCATGTATCTGCGCGAGTGTGTGTGTATGCATACACTTGTGGTAAAAGGTCAGTCAGAGTACATTATTGGTTGCCTGAAAAGTAGATCTTTGGTCAAAAAAGGTTGGGCACCCCTTGTTTAAGAACATATAGACTGCGTTCAGAGGTTAATGAGGGGTGATCACTTGGTGCCTCTCCGAAGACACGCACTGTCAGGGTAGTGTACTGGCATCAGAGTGGATTTCCAAACGCACCCCTGGTGTTAGTGGGCTCGCTTTTGGTCGGAATTGAATGAATACATCAATGATTGATTGCTCCGATTTAAATGCGAGATAGACGAGCAACCATTGACGCTTACAGTCACAACTGGGGAGACAATTTAGAGTGAGGTGTAACAGTCCAAAACTAAACTTTAAAGATATGGACAGAGCCACAGTGAAAGTTCAACAGCAATACTAGAAATCTGCAATGGAAAAGAAACACTCAGAGAAATGGAAACAAAAGAAGGCTACTTTGATTCATCAAAGGGACTGATAAAAAGTAAATAAAAAACAACCAGAAAAAAAACCCACACACAAAAAGTATGATCAACAAGCTAGCATCATAGATCATGGGATTGGAGGAAGTATCTCATAATTCATTCTCCACTTTCCACTTGTGCTGCATCGATAAACCATGTTGATGGTCAGCAAGTGTGGTGCAGAAGACTCCGCCCACCAACATTCACCAAGGGGACTGACTACAGAAACGAAACAAAACGCACAGAAGAGAAAAGAAACATGACAAGGTTACTCAATTTCAAGTGATTGGTTTTATGACATGCTTCATTGAATGCCGTGGGGTATGTGACGGTGACATGTAGGTATGCCCTTTAGTATTGACTGATTAGAAGAAAATCCGATTATCATGACAGACAACACAAAATGACAAAATATTATCCGTGTACAGTATTGAGTTGACAGGAAATGAGTGGCTCACTCCTGTATTGTCATTATCCTGTACTTGTGTATCTCCAGAGGGTGGCAGACGAGGGCCGTCCTTCGATGTGCACACCTGCTGCCGATCGTCGGGGGCCATGTCGTTAGACCCTGACAAGCTGCCTGCAGTTTGTCGGATTATTGTTGACCTTGTTACTGCTCTTGCTCAAGTGATTGTTTTCTAGAGCCCTTGCTCTTGTCACAGTCGATCTTGTTCCTTTAGTACCTCATTTTTCTAAGTACTGTCCTTGTTGAGTCGTTTGAGTAAATACAGTCCTTGTTTTGTCATTTGACTTTGTTTATGTTACGTGAAAATTGGATTCTTGACATTTCGTCTGTTTTCTCGGTTGAACTATTTTTGTTAATGTATTGTTTTTCCGGGTTCATTTGACCAGCATTTTCTGTTCATATTTTTTGGCTTCTGTTCATGTTAATAAACATTTTTGTGACAGTTATTTTGGGTGTCTACGTTTCTGGGATCCTAAAACGTTATTCAGTTCGTTTTGAACCCTGACATATATTGCTCTTGTTCACCCAGTTGTAACTTCCCCCGTCCCAAAAAAAAAACATGAACAGAAATGTATATTTTTTCAATAGACCGTGCAAGCACAAAGTTGGATATACAGTTGGATATACAGTGTGTATGCATCTAACCATTCATCCATTTCCCGATCCGCTTTATCCTCACAAGGGTCGCGGGGCATGCTGGAGCCTATCCCAGCCGTCTTCGAGCAGTAGTTGGGAGCAGCCTGAACCAATTCCCAGTCAATCGCAGGGCAAACAGAGACGAACAACCATCCGCGGTCTCACTCACCCCTAGGGACAAATTTTGAGTGTTCAATCAGCCTGCTTTTTGATTTGTAATGTTTTTGGAATGTAGGAGGACACCAGAGTACCCGGAGAAAACCCACACAGACCCGGGGAGAATATGCAAACTCCACACAGGAAAGCCGGAGCTGGGATCCAACCCACAGCCTCTGCGCTGTGAGGTCAACGCACTAACCAGTCAAGCACCGGGCTGCCCAAATTTTAAGTTAGAATAAAGAATTTTTGCAACAGCTCTGATCGCAAGCTGCAATTGCAGACTGCTGATCACGAACAACTTCCATTGATGCAGGTCATTCAGGGACAACCGTTACTACAGTGGACAGCTCATCATCTTATCCGGTTACAGGGTACATGAAAAAGATTAAATGTAACAAGCTTTTATTTTTTGAATACTTTTTAGTGAAAGTGAAACTGATATGAGGGTGCAGTGTGCCCGAACACAAAAATGTTTTTCATTTCCCTCTACACCCCTCGCGATTGACATGGCACCAGTGCACGGGCTACCGGTGGTCAATCACGATTGACTAGTTGGGCACCCCTGTTCTAAACCAATCAGCAGCTTGAATTGTTATCAACTGGACTGACTGAGTATTACACACACACACACACACACACACACACACACGCACACACACACACACACACACACACACACATAAATATACATATATTTGTATGTCTGAACAATAAAACCGTTAATTAAAATCCATGATGCCAAATCCTGTGAAGTGCCTGATGTCAAATGATGCACTGAGGTTATAATTTATGGCTCTAATCGTGGCCTGTGATCCCTTTGTCTTGTACTAATGGGTCACTGCTTTCTTGAGAGGGAGCTGCTATACACACCAGAAGCCTATCTTTGTGTGTCTGTCTGGGTGTGCGCTCGTGTGTGCGTGTGTGCACGTGTGCGCCTCTAATGATGAGGCTGTCATTGTTGAGTGGTGCGCCAAGGTGGCAGACCAGACCAAATCCCCCTCAAGTCTACATTTTGTGTATCTATTTTTGTGTGTATTCATGCGAATGTGTGACTTCATGCCCCCGTCTGGTGTGTGTGTGTGTGTCTTTGTGTGTGTGTGTGTGTGTGTGTGTGTGTGTGTGTGTGTGTGTGTCTGTGCACGTGCGTGCGTGTGTTTGTGTGTGTTCTCTTCCCCCAGTCTGGGTGTCAGTATTAATGAGCCCAGATTTCATTTCCGATGAGCGATTATTTGACTGTTCATTTGGCTAAGATTTATGACGAGGGCCTATATCTGTAGCCCGCAGCGCTGCTCTAGTCTTTAATAATGGGAAATGAACACATTAATCACCCTGTAGCAGTCGGCCTCACAGAAAACACGGGAGCGATATGCAATCTGCAACAATGGACACCGGAGAATCTCGTTGCCTATTCAAAAAGCCTTATCTAGCACAGTGCGGTAAGAAAAATTACATCTCTAATTGAATATGATTTCACATGGTTAAAAAAGGAAACTCAACAAAAACTGCAGAGACAAACTCACACACACTTGGGCGTCATATCAGAATCATACCGTGAGATACAACAACATATGCTGAGATAGCTGAAATGAAATTCCATGTGTCACTTAAATTTCAGAGCATTGACTGATTGCATATGAACTAAACAACCATCTGTGTCATTTTACTGCATATTTCTTTATTATGATGTGTGATATATTCTGTGTGTATATATTTATATAATAAAAAAATCCTCGTCTCACCCCTCGATTGTTGTCCGTCCCTCTACCAGAGGCCAGGAAGCTTCAGGGTTCTGCGCAGAATCCTTGCTGTTCCCAGCACTGCACATTTCTGGACTGAGATGTCCGACTGAGATTCCCGGGATCTGTTGCAACTGCCCCGAGTGCTCCGACCACCACAGGCACCACTGTCACCTTTACCTTACAGGATCTCTCCAGCTCCTCTCTGAGCCCTTTGTATTTCTCGAGTTTCTTGTGTTCCTTCTTTCTGATGTTTCCATCACTTGGGCCCGCTACATCCACGACAACGGATTTCCTCTGCCCTTTATCTATGATCAAAATATCTGGTTGGTTCGCCATTACCATCTTGTCAGTCTGGATCTGGAAGTCCTACAGGATCCTTGCTCGTCATTTTTCACCACCTTTGGAGGTGTTTCCTATTTTGACTTTGGGGTTTCCAGTCCATACTCCGCACAGATGTTTCGGTAGACTATGCCAGCCACCTGGTTATGGCGCTCCATGTAGGCTTTCCCTGTCAGCATCTTATTCCCTGCAGTTATGTGTTGGATTATCTCAGGTGCCTCTTTGCACAACCTACACCTTGGGTCTTGTCTCGTGTGGTATATCTGGGCCTCAATGGCTCTGGTGCTCAGGGCCTGCTCCTGAGCAGCCAGGATGAGTGCCTCTGTGCTGTCCTTCAGGTCAGCCCTCTCTAGCCACTTCTTGAGATCAGCCACTTCAGTTATGGTCCGGTGGTACATCCCGTGTAGGGGATTGTCCTCCCATGATGGTCCCTCTTCCAGCGCCTCATCCTCTGTTCCCCATTGTTTGAGACATTCTCTGAGTATGTCATCCATTGGGGCCTTCTGCTTGATGTATTCATGGAGCTTGGATGTCTCATCCTGGACAGTAGCTCTCACACTCACTAGTCCCCGGCCTCCTTCCTTTCGGCTTGCGTACAGTCTCAGGGTGCTGGATTTGGGATGGAACCCTCCATGCATGGTTAGGAGCTTTCGGGTCTTAACGTCCGTGGTCTGAATCTCTTCCTTTGGTTACCTTATTATTCCTGCAGGGTATCTGATCACTGGCAGGGCATAGCTGTTTATTGCCTGGGTCTTATTCTTGCCATTGAGCTGGCTTCTTAGGACTTGCCTCACTCGCTGGAGGTATTTGGCCGTAGCCGCTTTCCTTGTTGCCAGTTCGAGGTTGCCATTGGCTTGTGGTGTACCGAGGTACTTGTAGCTGTCCTCAATGTCTGCTATTGTTCCTCCAGGGAGTGAGACCCTTCAGTGTGGACGACCGTTCCTCTCTTAGTCACCATCCGACTACATTTCTCAAGCCCGAATGACATCCTGTTGTCGCTGTAGATCCTGGTTGTGTGGATCAGGGAGTCTATGTCCGTTTCGCTCTTCGCGTACAGCTTTATGTCATCCATGTAGAGAAGGTGACTGATCGTAGCTCCATTTCTGAGGCGGTATCCATAGCCTGTCTTGGTGATTACTTGGCTTAGGGGGTTCAGTCCTATGCCGAACAGCAGTGGGGAGAGTGCATCACCTTGATATATGCCACATTTGATGGACACTTGGGTAAGTGGCTTGCCATTGGCTTCAAGTGTGGTTTTCCACATCCTCATCGAGTTCGCAATGAAGGCTCTTAGGGTCCTGTTCACCTTATACAACTCCAAGCATTCAGTGATCCATGTATGTGGCATCGAGTCATAGGCTTTCTTGTAATCAATCCAGGCTGTGCACAGGTTGGTATGTCGGGACCTGCAGTCTTGTGCGACTGTTCTGTCAACCAGGAGCTGATGTTTGGCTCTTCTGGTATCTCTACCAATGCCCTTCTGTGCTTCGCTCATGTATTGATCCATTGTCCACTTATCTTAGCCGCAATGATGCCTGACATGAGCTTCCATGTTGTGGAGAGACAGGTTATTGGCCGATAGTTGGATGGGACTGCACCCTTTGATGGATCCTTCATGATCAGGATCGTTCGCCCTTCGGTTAGCCATCCTGGGTGAGTCCCATCCCTCAGCAGCTGGTTCATTTGTGCTGCTAGGCGCTCATGGAGTGTTGTGAGTTTCTTTAGCCAGTAGGTGCGGACCATGTCCGGGCCTGGTGCCGTCCAGTTCTTCATATCTGACTCTTTCCTGTATCTGTTATGGTAACTGGGTTCTGTTCAGGGAGGTTTGTTTGTTTGTTTATTGAACATAAAACATATACAGTAATAATTTGACAGAAAATAGGGTAGATAAAAAAGTAAAAAGAAAGAAATCAGTCTTCATTCAACAGTTATTATATTCAAGGGAGTAGGATGAAGTAAAAAACTTATCTAGTCCTACAACCGTTATGTGTTTATATCTACTAAATCATTTTTATATCAATCAGAAAAGAAAAAAGTAAGAAGAAGTCTCCATTAAGGCTCATACTTTACCCTTAACAGTGATATTTTTACAACTTTTGGTTTGTATCGGGATTATATACATCCACACCCTGGCACTCTTGTGTCAATTTTCTCTTGTATTGCTGTGCTTCTCTCAGGGTCACCAGCCATTGTGCACTGATGTTATGTGCAACCCCCTTCTCCCATATGCATTTCCAGTACCTTTCAGTTTCCAGTCTTGGTGGGTCAGCTCTGTTGTTAGGACCCTGCCAGTGAGTGTACACTTTCGCCGGTTGTGTTGCGAACAGCCTGTTTATTTGTCTGGCCTCATTCTCTTTCGTGTGCCGCTTTAGGCGGCTGGACAAGGCTTGGAGCCTTTGTTTGGCAGTTTCGAGTGCTTCAGGTATGGTCATCTGGGTGTACCTCTCGGGTATCGGCCTTTTCATCACACCTCTCTGGGCCTCCGTTAATTGACTCACATGAGTCCCTTCCCTCAGCAGCTGGTTCATTTGTGCTGCTAGGCGCTCATGGAGTGCTGTGAGTTTCTTTAGCCAGTAGGTGTGGACCATGCCCTGAAATCCCAAAGGCTCAAATTTGGCCCAAATCCTAAATTAGGATTAAAGCATTTAATATTTGACAAAACATACATTTTGGTGTTAAGTGAACATAGAGCAGTCATTTAATGTATACTTCATAATTTTCCAAAGAAAAAAAGGGTCTTGGGTACTCCAGGGTTTTAATCACAATTCTACCAGTATTTTCTTCAGTGGAGGCTCATACCATAGCATGCAGAACAGTAAATATTTGCTTGTTCACAGATAATATTGTTTTTTGGGGTTAATAATAATAATAATAATAATGCTCTTGCGACGCGGGGGCCCAGTCTCATTCGGCTGGGTCGTCGCAGTGCGTCGAGCCGATCAGCTTCACCAGGGTCCGGCAATGACCACGGTCATGGGCCAGGTCCGCTGCATCCTCCAGGGTAAGGCCCTGGTGTTTGAGATCCTCTCTGATGACATCAAGCCATCTGGTGTGGGGTCTGCCGCGTGGCCTTTTCCAGCCGGCTGTCGGTGGATCTAATGAGAAGATGGCACGAGTTGGGTGTTCCGGGGGTAATCGGTGGAGATGACCAAGCCAACGGATGCGCCTCTGAGCGGCCAGTCGGGATGCAGGGGGCTGAAGGGTATGTTTTCGGAGGTCTGAGTTGGAAACATGGAGGTGCCAGCTGATGTTCAAGATGGTTCTTAGTGACCTGCTGCTTGGTCTTTTGGGACACTGAGTGGTGGCGCCAGAGGGGCCGCCACAGTGACTGCATTGCCGCGGCCGCGAGGGCGCGTCTGCGGTCAATCTCTGGCTTGAGATCGCCGCTGCTGGTAATAGTGGAGCCCAGGTAGATGATGGAGTTGACAAATTGCACTTCGTCTGTGCCAAAGATCAGGGGGGGATGGGTTGGGTCAGTCACCGATATACATAAGTTTGGTTTTCTGCCAGCTTACTTGGAGGCCCAGCTTTGCTGCTTCTGTTTGGTATATGGAGAGGGCACTGCTGAGGGCTGCTGCTTTTTGGGGTTACTCAATTGTATTTGGTCAACCCCGTGCCTGTGTGCGTTTTGTCCGGGTACTCCGGTTTCCTCCCACATTCCAAAAACATGCATGGCAGGTGAATGGAACACTCTAAATTGTCCCTTGATATGACTCTGAGCATGAGTGGTTGTTCGTCTAAGTGTGCCCTAGTATTGGCTGGCAACCATTTCAGGGTGTCTCCCGCCTATTTCCCGAAGACAGCTGCGATAGGCTTCAGCATGCCCGTAACCTTCGTGAGGATCAACAAATTGGAAAATCGCTTGGAGTAATTGAGAAATCTCAAAGAGAATTACGGATATAATGACTCATCCAGGGCGGCCCGGTAGTGGAATGGTTAGCACATCGACTTCACAGTGCAGAGTTCAATTCCAGCTCCGGCCTTTCTGTGTGGAGTTTGCATGTTCTCCCCATGCTTGCGTGAGTTTTCTCCGGGTCCTCCAGTTTCCTGCCGCATTCCAAAAACATGCATGACAGGCTTATTGAACACTCCATATTGTCCATAGGTGTGAGTGTGAGCGGGGATGGTTGTTTGTTTCTGTGTGCCCTGCGATTGGCTGGCAACCGGTTCAGGGTGTCCACCGCCTACTGCCCGAAGACAGCTGAGATAGACTCCCCCCCCGCAACCCCAGTGAGGATAAAGCGGTTTGGAAAATGAATGAATGACTCATCCAGTCTATCTTCACTGTTAAGTTAGTGTTGGGGTCAAATATAAATGATTTGGTTTCTAAATTCATGAATTATGTTGGGATATGGAAGCTGTATCAGTTTTGTCATTGAGATATTTACAATACTACTACTACTAATACTATTGGACTAGTACTACTACAAATAATAATAATAAGAAAAAGAGTTATTATTATTGAGATAATTATTATTTTTTTAATCAGTTGACACAACCCAATTTGACTCAATGGCTTTTTTTGTTTATTTGTTTTAAATAAAACAAGCCAGAACATTTGGTAAAAATTCACCCAAGGAGGACATCGGTCAGTGTTTGCCCCAAATTGTGTTATTTTGACCCAACTCTCTGCACTGTGTAGGTTTTTGCCTTTTTCCCAGAGAGACTAGCACCCATCCATCCATCCATCCATCCATCCTTTTTCTGTATGGCTTATCCTCACATGGACTAGTTGAAGCCTATACCGGCTCTTCAGCCGTGGGATACACCCTGATATGGTCCCCAGCCAATCGTAGGGCACATAAAAACAAACATTCACACACAAATTCACTGCTAAGGCCAATTTATAGTCTATACCTAACATGCATGATTTCAGAATGTGGGAAGAAGCCAAAAGACCCCCAAAATCTCCACAAACAGAAAGAACAGGCAAACTCCACATAAGAAGGTAGGGGCCTGGATTCAAACCCCCAACCTCAGCACTATATGAGGATACGCGAACTACTCCATGCATCATGTCGCCCACTTGAGGTGGAATGCAGAAAAAAGGAAACCTTAAGGTCGCCTTGGAGAACTGCAGTTAGAATGATTCGTGAAGTTAATACTTAAAAGAACTCAAATTCTACATTTTGTCTGCCCCCCCCCCCTCCTCCCATTTAAATAAATACATCGTTCTTCCTCTTCCATTACTTTTTGGTTCTGATTCTGCTTTAACTGTGATCCGGGTCGTCATTAACCAATACACGCAATGTGTGTGTGTGCGTGTGTGTGTGTGTGTGTGTGTGTGTGTGTGTGTGTGTGTGTGTGTGTGTGTGTGTGTGTGTGTGTGTGTGTGTGTGTGTGTGTGTATGTTGGGGGGGTATGTGGGTGTTTTATTCTCTTGGGCATTGTGGACAGAAGCCAGCCAGCTCATTATGTTGCCATTGGATCATTTTAATTGTTAATTCCAAACAAAGACTCACTGGCCATTTTTTAAAAGACGTCCACGGTGTGTGCATTTGAATTCTGAACTGAACCATGGTAGTGTAAGTTGATAGGTTCGTAGTTTGTAGTGGATAGCTCTACTTTAAGAATGGGCAAAAGGAGAGATGGAGTCCTTTGAAGGCAGCTTTTATTCTTTCAATGTCTACACCTCCGAACGAACGAACTAACGAACGAGAACACAACTCTCGTAACTAAAATCACTTCCTGCTTCTCTAATTTAACAGCCAATCAGAACCTATCAACATAAAAATACATGTCTAAGCAATTATTAAACAACATAATATAATTTAAGTATGCTTAACATTAAATAATATGATGCTCAAACATAAAATGATAATTAATAATGTAACATAAGCTTACAGTAGAGATGATGTCTTGGAGACATGTAAGCTTTCAATGTGTGTGTTGACACAATGTGCACCAATCAACCAGACATTGGTCGTAATCATCGACAATTTGATAAACTGTCACATTTATCGTCATTTAGGAGTCATTGTTTTTTTATTGTCGACCCGTCTCTGATTCAGCAAAGCTATAGGTTCAATTCAACAGAACATGGTGGAAATTTGAAAAGTGGGCCACTTTATTTTAATGTAATCAGACATGTTGGCACAATATGAGGGGTCACTTAAAATTAACGACTGGATGGCATAACAGCGGAGTGAATCTCAAATTTTAGAGAAAGTGAAAGTCATACCTTCTACTGGTCAATGAAGCTCACCGACCAGTATGATAATTTTAATGGTATGAAAGACACATATTTAATGACAAATAAAGATTTTTCCAGCCCCTGGCACGGAGCTGGGCATAAATTCAATGCTTGATAAACTGTCACATTTATCGTCATTTAGGAGTCATTGTTTTTTTATTGTCGACCCGTCTCTGATTCAGCATAGCTATAGGTTCAATTCAACAGAACATGGTGGAAATTTGAAAAGTGGGCCACTTTATTTTAATGTAATCAGACATGTTGGCACAATATGAGGGGTCACTTAAAATTAACGACTGGATGGCATAACAGCGGAGTGAATCTCAAATTTTAGAGAAAGTGAAAGTCATACCTTCTACTGGTCAATGAAGCTCACCGACCAGTATGATAATTTTAATGGTATGAAAGACACATATTTAATGACAAATAAAGATTTTTCCAGCCCCTGGCACGGAGCTGGGCATAAATTCAATGCTTGGTTTAAACTTGCATATGCGCAATGATTATCGTAAATGAGGCATCAGGCGTGTGTTGAAATCTGTTGGCTGCTGATGAAGGCAAAATGTTGGTGTCAGTGTGTGGTTAAATCGCGCCATCTAGAGGATAAATATGATAGTGCACGTTATTTAACTTATTTTTTTCTGTGAGTAAGACAGTGGTACATCTCCTTCCGAAATTAATTGGTTCTGGAAGAAATGTCTTAACTAGAAAATTTTGTAAGTGGAGACGGATTTTCCATGTAAATGCCCTAATCCTTTCCAAGCCCCCTCAAAACTCAGTCATAAACGTTTTCTAAAACATAAAAATGCATCAAAATATGGAACAAATACATGTTATAATTAGATTATTGCACACTAAATGAGAGTTGTGCATCATGTGAAAAACAAAGAATAGAGTACAGAATAAATATGATGGTCGTTTTTTGCCCTCTTTAGTTCATGCTCTCTGCCAGAAGTGGTTTTTGCTAGACGTTTTGTAAAGAACTGATCCAAGGACGCTTTGCTTTTGTCGGCTTTTAACAAACCGTCGAAAATGTCCATGGCAAACAATAACATAGTGAGCGATCGCCCGACTGGTGAACACTTTTTTTCTGGGTGATTCTCATTTACGAAAAACTTTCGGAACCCCTGCTGACCCGAAGAGCGAATGACGCTACTAGCCACATTTATATCAGTAGATATTATCAACACAGACACACTCTTAGCCAATGGGACTCCAGGAAGATGCTAGGTACTACAGCTAGGTAAAATAGCCAATGACAGAGCAGCTATAAGTATGTTGCGTTTAGGAAGCTCGGAGCTGTGAATGGCAACCCATACTGTATTTTTAATCTTTCGTTTCTTGAAATGTATTTAGATAGATGAATGAATGAATGAATGAATGAATATTATATTATCCATCCATCCATCCATCCATTTTACCGAACCGCTTGATCCTCACTAGGGTCGCGGGGGGTGCTGGAGCCTATCCCAGCCGTCTTCGGGCAGTAGGCGGGGGACACCCTGAATCAGTTGCCAGCCAATCGCAGGGCACACAGAGACGAACAACCATCCAAACCCACACTCACACCTAGGGACAATTTAGAGCGTCCAATCAGCCTGCCATGCATGTTTTTTGGAATGTGGGAGGAAACCGGAGCACCCGGAGAAAACCCACGCAAGCCCGGGGAGAACATGCAAACTCCACACAGGGAGGCCGGAGCTGGAATCGAACCCGTTACCTCCGCGCTGTGAAGCCGACGTGCTATAATATACGGTGTATCTGCATATTATATGAAATATGGTATTATCATGTTTAATAACTGAGTTAAAATAATTGTCATTATTATTTTATGTGTATCTTAGATTTCTCTTGTTTAAAAAATAGATACAGTATGTTAGAATATTTCTTCGTTGGAAGTACAGGACAGTCAAATTTCGAGGTTTTCATGCCTCAGATTACGACCGAAAATCGGTTCTCGACCAAACTGAGCTCACTTGAATGCGCCACTTGAATCCTCTTGCCTTCCTTACAGGAGGAAGTGACGCTTCCTCGGGTAGACGAGGAAGTAACGCTTCCATTGCGAGCAAACGTGTTCAATAAGGATTTTTTTAAAAGAGCGTTTTAGTTTTCGAAAAAAATCGTTTTTCGAACAGCCTTCGTGACGGATTATGGTCGATAACCGTGGTATGACTCAGTCAAACCTCGGTTTTCGAAAGTCTCTGTTCTTGACCAAAAATGTCGTTTTAACACCTACAATAATGATCAATACCGAGGGTGTGCGGAGTATTGAAGCACTCTACTTGGAAATCTGGCACATGGAAGATTTATTATTATCATCATTATTTTTATTATTGGGCGGCCAATGAATTTAGACTAAATTGTCCCAAGGTGTGAGTGTGAGCATGAATAGTTATGTGCCCTGAAGTCACTGTAAAATTTCGAGTGTTCCATTACCCTGCCATGTATATTTTTGCAATTTGGGCGGAAGTGGATGGACGAATGGACATTTTGTGCCTAATTCTATTTCTGTATGTATTTTTGAAGTTAAAGAGTTGAATCAGTTTTAAGTTTGAGTGTCTGCGTTCGAATTATTAGTTGGACTCTAGTACTTAATGAGGGTGTGGGTGGGTTTTGCCACTTCTGAATAACCGAGAATTAACCGGGAAGAGGATACGCGGTTAGGAAATTTGACGGATAATAATTTTACTGTACCCGTTTAATGTCACATCTCAAAAAGATAACCTGTAGCGAACTCTACTGGACAGAATTTTCACTCAGGCCGTTGTTGCTGTGGCAACATCTTGGCAAACAACAAATCAGTCGTTGAGGTTCAGCAAGCGACTGTTTTCACGATTTGAAATATGTCTTTGGCCGAAAGGGTGGTCGAACCCATACTTTTGGAATTAGCACACGAATGTACAACAGAAGATGCCTTGTCGGAAGACATGATCGCTTTAAAGGTAAGAAAACACAGTTAGTGCATGCTTAGTCTGCAGGTTCTTCTCCACCTCGTCATTCATTTAAATAAAAATTAAATTAAAGCCAAGCGTAAATCATGTTAATACATGTACTATTGTGGAGAGCCCTCTGGAAAATTTACATTTCACCCCGTTTGCCAGTCACATTTTTTACTTAACCTTAGCGAAAGTAGCACACCACTTCACCTTCCTACTTTAACTGCAGTTGTGGGGGGAGTCTCATTGCCAGAAATAATTGATGGTGAGTTTTTTTCAGGTTCTCAAAAGTCACCAAATTACGGAGGTGACAACCACAAGGTTAAATTCAGTTAACGGTGCAGGTAAACGTTTGTTATCCACTCTATTCCGTAATGACGTACTCCGTTTACGTTCGCTGTTGGAGGTCTCTGTGACGACTGCACTGAAGAGCAATACCACCAGGGGGTAGTAATGAGTCGTTTCACTTGCCGACGACGAGCAAGAATTCACCCAAAATGCCAAAATGCTGTGTGTACAAAGTAAACAAAACTCGAGAATTCCACAAGCCTACAAGAGTGCAAAAAAGATCGTACTAACATCTAAAGATGACAGTGAACTTTCCATAAAGGTAACATTCCCGTACAATGCAAATATGTTGAAGAGAACAGCAGCCGAGGTAAATTTCTTCATTGTTACAATGGGCTGTGACTGAGTCTGTGCGAAGCGATGCGCGGCTGTTTAGGGACAAGTAAGTCATAAACTCCATAGATTTGTCTAAATTCCAGCACAGTGGTTCATTCGTGTTTGGTTTCACAATGTATGGACACTGCACCTCAAAACTCTTTAAGCACTATCTCAATGAGCGGCAAATTGATGTTCTTCCTTTGGTAATATTCCTGACAGCTGCGCGTGGAGACACTTCCAGCCACATGCAGTCCTTCCCTTGACACAATCAAGATGCAAGTGTATTTTGACATCAATTACACTTCTAGACGTGAGTGAACATGTTTTCTATGCTACATGAATATTCATTTATATATGTAATAATAATATTATTAGAATTGGAGCAAGTTTAAGAAACACTAAAATGTAGACAGAACTAATCTAAATCCATAACATGGTCAATAAACAATACTGTCAAACAGAGAAAAACACCAAATCTTTCTCGACAAATCCATGTGTTAATTATCACTCACTATAATTGAGCAGATCAATTATCTCAGTATTAAAAATGTCCAATGATCTTCAATTGTAACTTTTTTTACAATGTTATACGGCGAATCCAGATTGTAGTCAAAGAGCTTGTGTTACAGCCTTATTCCAAAATTTATTATCTAAATTGCTTTGCTCAGTTCTACACACACCACCCCATTTACAGTAACTGAGATTTCTGCTAACATATTTTCAGCCTTTGTTATTTCATCAAAATTTGAACTGAAGTGCATTCTGCTTAGTGGCACGATGGTCGACTAGTGAGCATGTCCACCTCACAGTCGGCCGTGGGTTCGATTCAAGGCTTCCTGTGTAGAGTTTGCAATTTCTCCCTGTGCCTGCGTGGGTTTTCTCCGGGTACTCAGGTTTCCTGTCACATTCCAAAAAACATGCATGGTAGGTTGATTAAATGCTCTAGATCAGGGGTGTCAAACGTACGGCACACAAAGGAGTTTAATCCGGCCCGCGAGATAGTTATGCAAAGCGGTAGTGTCAAACATACGGCCCGCGGGCCGGAACCGTCCCATAAGGAGGTTCAATCAGGCCCGCAGGATAATTTAAAATTGCCGCGTTCCCTCTCGCCGTTGGCGGAATCAGTCTGGTTGCCAGGTGGTTGTTGACCAAAGATGGCAACTTTCACGAAAGCGCTGATGACACTTTGAGGAAAGACTTAAGCCCAGGCATTTACAATACATTCACATTTATTGTTGTCAAATGATAGTAATAATAATACTTTTTTTTTTTTTACAAGCGCCTTTCAAGGACAGACCGTGAGGTGACCAAAAATGACTATAATTTCCCAACCATGAGAGTATTTTATTTATTTATTTATTTTTAATATCCAGGAGGGTTCCTCAGGGAAATCAACTGGATGTTGGAGACAAGATTAACCCAAGTGAGCAGGGAGATCACCGAGAGCAGGGTGAAAACGAAAGACCAGTTGGATGCCCTTTACCGTAAAATCATCACATTCATCCTGCTGGGCTCTGGCATGGGCTCACCTTCAGATGTCAGCTCTGTGCAAGAGGCTACAGGTAACCCAATGGCAAAAGTACTGAATCAGCAAAGGTGATAGGAAACACAACAGGGAGTTTGTGGCTAAGGTCACAAGAGCCCACCATGCACTTGTGAACGAATTTGCCGACAAGTGACCCATGTATGCTTATTTCATGTACTGTCTGCTCATTTCATTGAGCACGTCGTCTAGGGAGCGAAGGGATTACAGTTTGAATAAGATAAGATAAGATAAGATAAGATATCCTTTATTCGTCCCACACTGGGGAAATTTACAGCCTCCAGCAGCAAGAATGTATGTAGAAAGAAGAAAGGAGAAAGAAAAAAAAAACAACAACAAACATCTTTCAATTAAATACAATATGAACACAATGGATAAATCTCAGTACTATTTACAATTTTCTTTCACATAATTATTATTATGATTGTTATTTTTTATTCATCAGCCTGACAGCAGTCGGTAGGAACGAGCGTCGGTATCTCTCCTTCTTGCAGCGCGGGTGTAACAGTCTCTGGCTGAAGGAGCTACCAAGTGCTGTCAGGGCGGGCTGGAGGGGGTGGGAGGGACTGGCCATCATAGCTTTTAGCTTAGTTAGCATCCTTCTGTTGCCCACCTCCTCCAGAGTGTCAAGGGAGCAACCCAGGACAGAACTGGCCTTCCTGACCAGACGCTCCAGTCTCTTTCTGTCCCGGGCTGAGATGCTGCCTGACCAGCAGACAATGCCATAATGGATGGCTGAGGCCACCACCGAGTTATAGAACGTCTTAAGGAGTGACCCCTGAACCCCAAAAGACCTCAGTTTCCTGAGTAGGAAGAGTCGGCTCTGTCCTTTCCTAATCAGGGTGTCCGTGTTTGTAGACCAGTCCAGTTTGTCGTTCAGAAGAAGACCAAGGTACTTGTAGGAGGTCACCCTCTCTATGTCCATACCCTGGATGTTCATCGGTGCTGGTGAGGACTTTTTCCTGCAGAAATCCACAACCAACTCCTTAGTTTTCCTAGGGTTGATCTGGAGGAGATTCTGCTGGCACCAGTCCACAAAGTCCTTTGTCAGTCCCCTGTACTCCCGATCGTCCCCTTCTGTAATGAGGCCAACAATCGCAGAGTCATCGGAGAACTTCTGAAGGTGGCAGTTTGGAGTGTCGTGTCTGAAGTCCGAGGTGTAGAGGATGAACAGGAATGGAGCCCGAACAGTCTCCTGCGGCGCTCCAGTGCTGCAGAGAAGCCGGTCCGACTCACAGCTCTGCAATCTCACGTACTGCGGCCGATTTGTGAGGTAGTCTATGATCCATGCTGTGAGATGGTGGTCCACTCCGGCATTCTGCAGTTTGCCTCCCGGCAAATTGGGCTGGATGGTGTTGAAGGCACTGTAGAAATCAAAGAACATGATTCTCACAGTGCTCCCAGCCTTCTCCAAGTGTGACAGCACTGAGTGGAGGAGGGAGATAATGGCGTCTTCCACGCCGATGCCAGGCTGATAGGCAAACTGCAGCGGGTCCAGTGACGGGCTCACCAGCTGTCGAAGGTGGGCGAGGATGAGTCTCTCCAGCATCTTCATCAGGTGAGACGTCAGCGCCACCGGTCTGTAGCTGTTCAGCTCCTTAGGGTGGGGGGTCTTGGGCACTGGGAACAGGCACAAAGTTTTCCACAGCTGTGGAGCTCTGCCCAGCTTAAGGCTCAGGTTGAAGATGTGCTGGACAATGTTACACTGCTGGTCAGAGCAGGTCCTGAGGAGCCGGGAACTGATCTTGTCCGGACCTGCTGCCTTCCTCACATTCATCTTCCTCAGTTGGTTCCTTACCTGCTCTGTTGTGACGGACAGGCAGGAACCAGGTGACATACTGGGTTGATGAGAGCTGGTCGAAAGAGGAGGGGGAGGAGAAGAAGTCCTCAGTGAGAGAGGTTGCAGTTTGTGGTTGGGGGAAGGGACAGACGACTGGTCGAAACGGTTGAAAAAATCCCGACTCTGTCAGCTGTCGAATGATCCTTGGGGCAAAACACTGAACACCAATTTGCTCATGCCCTCCGCAGGGCAGCACTATCGATTGTAGCTGTTCAGCCAGACATCGTTAGCGACTAGATTTATTATTATCAGAGAGGAACCATTCATTGTAACCGTTTTGTTTGTGTATGCTGAAATGTGGATTCCCCCAAAAATAGCAGAGGCAATTCGATCAATCAAACAATAATTTATTTCACCAAGGAAGAACCTCAGGCCTCACTTTTCCAATACTCTGTATAGTGGTACCTCTACTTACGAACGTCTCATCATACGTCATTTTCAAGTTACGAAACGCCTCAACAGGAAAATATTGCCTCTAGTTGTGAAGACATTTCAAGATACGAAACGTAAGAGTACAGTATGGGTTGCCGTTCACAGCTCCGTGTTTCCTGAACGCAACACATTTACAGCTACTCTGCCATTGGCTATTCCCGAGCATCATCCTGGCATCCCATTGGCTAAGAGGGGCCTCTACCGTACGAGTCTATATGTATAGGTGTGTCTATGCAGCGTCTTCGTCATTCGCCCCTTGGGCCATGAGGCCTTCCGATAGTTTTATGTAAATGTGAATCCCCAGAAAAAGTGTTCACCAGTCGGGCAATCGCTCACTCTGCTAATTTTTGCCTTGGACATTTTCGAAGGTTTGTTAAAAGCCGACAAAAGCTGATGTCGTTTGCTCAGTTCTTTAGAAAACACCAGGCAAAAAACACTTCTGAGAGAGAACATGAACTAAAGAGGCCAAAAAAAAAAGATAATGATGCAGTTAAAAATTAAATGACCATAATTTTTATTCTTTACTCTATTCTTTGTTGTTTACATTGCACAATAATCTAATTTGAAACATCTATTTGTTACATATTTGATGCATTTTATGCTTTATAAAACATTTGTCAGAATTGGAATGGAAAACGTATCTCTACTTACAAACTTTTCTATTTAAGAAATTTCTTCTGGAACCAATTAATTTCGTAAGTAGAGGTACCACTGTATTTACGGTTGTCAACTCACTTTATGGCTTGTATCAGCTGCCTTGCAGAGTGTTTTTCCATCAAGTGAACTGGGGGCCTTTATGGTGCTCACAAAGAGAGATAAGGAGCAACAGCTCTCAGAGCTCACAATGACTGTCACAGGGATTCGACTCTTCAACAAAGCCAGCAAGAAAGAACAGGACATGAAGTTTTCCGAACTAAGTATGACACAGTATCTTCAGTTCACACATTGCAATTGGGTCTCAAAAAGACTTTTTCATCACTCGCTTTGCAGTGCCTGCAGTTCTTTGTGAAGCGCTTTCGGTTACCAGCGAAGCCATAGAGAATGAGCTGAGTATCTCCCAGAGTTTGGCGTGGAAATACACAGCGCTGTTAGAAAAGTATCATGGCAGTCAGCCGGGAGAATGTGATGTGTCACTGGTTCAACTAACAAAAGCGCTCTACAATGTCAGGCAGTGTGAACATTTTCTACAAATTTTACTGGTGAGAAGATTTTTTTGTCATTGGTGCTTGATTGTGCATGTTGCTACATTCTCTTGTGGCATTCCAGCTGTGTTGCATTTGTGAATGGGTAAAAGGTGCACTTAATCAGGCCTCTTTATACTCCCTTCTACAATTAAATGCGTCAGTGAGTCGACTTTTTTTTCTATTTCCTATTTTTTTTCCAGGCATGAAGGACCATGTCCATTTCCTACCCCCGCCACCGACCCCCATCCCCACATACACACTAAAAATGATACTTATCAGAATTTTTATTTAATTATTTATTTGTTTTTTTTAACCATTCATTCTGATGGTGATCAGTTCCGGTCAGAGTCAAGGTCACAAAAGATATCCTTTATTTGTCCCGCAATGGGGAAATTTACAGTCAGAGTTCAGAAAGGAAAACACTGGGTAGGGGGGGGGGGGGTAATACGGACCGTCAATTGCCGTTAAATGGAGTCCAAAATATGTTCTTTGTGTCCCCACGAGTCTAAACACGTCATTCTGAGTGCCATATTTTCCAGACTCTTAAGTCGCTCCTCAGTACATGCACCAGCCATAAAATGCAGTATAAAGAAGACAAGTTGCATTTTGGGGGTACATTTATTTGATAAAATCCAACACCAAGAACAGACAAAGACATACATAAACAACAAACTGAGAACGTGCCTCGTATTTTCACAGAACATGTTAAAAGTTATTCAGATAACGATAGCATAAAAAACATGCGAACAAGTTTACCAAACCATCAGTGTCACACCAAATCACGAAATCCAATGAAATCCTCATCCTTGGTGTCACTTTTAAAGAACTGTGCCAACTTCAGGCGTCGAAGATGCGGCACTTATTCTCCGTCACTTACGTCATAGTCATCGTCAGTTTTGATCAGTTGCCGCCGATGTAGAAAGTATCAACACAGACCACAGCATCCTCTTGTGGTTTAATGTGAAAATAATGTGAAATGATATAATGCAGGGGTCCCGAACCTTTATTGCCCCAGGGACCGGTTTAATGTCAGGCAGTATTTTCAAGGACCGGCCTGTAAGGGCAACAAAAGAATATGATATGATCTGCGTGAAAACTGTGGTATGTTCAAAACATAAGAATAAACACGAATCATGACACGAGGAACGTCCCATCTGGCCGCAACATTCTATGATCGCTATGGTAACGGTTAAACGTGCCTTCAAAATAAGATACATCGAAAATAAAAAATTCATGAAAAATACGACTTACCATCATCGCATATTATGCAGAGTGAGCTTGTTGCGTGGGAATCTCCCACTCAGATAAATTCGTATTTGAAGAAGGACTCCTGATACTGTCTATTAAATGTAGCCTTCTATTTCTTGGAAGTCGTAGGCTCCTCTTCTGTCTCCTGGCGAAAGAAACTTTCCAAAGACGTTTGGTTTTTTTTTTTTACTCATTTTGCTAGCTCTTGGGTTTCATTTAATCTGTAACCTATCACATGACTAAGTGCACCTTCACCTGCGTCAATGGGATGTTGTCGACGGATGTAACAGAAAATCCGGTATTTTTTCAAAATAAAACATCATATTTCGAAATGAATAAAATGGAAGGAATATTCTTTATGTGCGGCCTGGCAACACATGGCGCGCGGACAGGTACCAGTCCGCGGCCCGGGGTTTCGGGACCTCTAATATTATGTGATAATCATTTCACACATAAGTCGCACCCCTGGCCAAACTTTGAAAAGAAAATTATAATCCGGAAGATACAGTAATATTACATTTGTGGACTATGAATTAACCCTTTTATGCACCCAGTAACCTGATAGCACGGTTAAGCTGTCCACTGTAGTAACTGCTGTCCCTGAAAGGGTTAAGAAGCAAAATCAACCCGATTTTTTTTTCTCTCTTCTGGTACACTATCAGAGATTGTATTAGACCTGTTGAGATCACGTGACCAAAACGTTCAGTTTGTTTACCAGAGGAAAATTGTGGGATTTGCAAGGAAGACAGAAACAAAAGAACAGAAGTTGACTCATAAAACTGAGCCTTTGTGAATGAATGGGCGGACAATAACTTTTCAATTCCTCGAGAAACTGCCTCAAGTGTGGTGTCTCAAACGTCACGAGACTATGGCTTTCCTATGAGTAGCGCAGGTTTTGGGGCAATTCACACGCTTAAAAATGCTCCGTCAAATTTGAAACTCAACTGTTGGTCAGAGGTCGGGTCAGTTTAACTAAATGTTGGATTAAAAGATGTTGGGTAAGATATGCTGTGCTCATGGCATAAAACAAAATGTATTGATTACATGGGATTAATAATGAATTCAATCATTGAAATTAATTATGGGGGTCACACTGAATTAACCCAACAGCAAAGTTGCTTTTGACCCAACAGCAAAGTCAAATTTGACCCAGCATTCTAGTCAAAGTTGAACCTGGAGTTTGTTTTGTTCATCTTCATTAATACCATAAACAGTTGTTATGGCATTCATTTTCAGGCTGATTCACGTTTGTGTGCAAAAAGAATTGAAATCATTCAGAAGGACATTTTCTCCCAGATATACCTGCTCAAAACATCGGTGCAGCCCAAGGCAGCTGTCGCTACCTCAAAGGTTTTTGTAAGTAATTTTCTGAAAACTATGAGAACATTTCCACATTTATTTGAATGAATGAATGATTGATAGGCAGCAAGGAGGTCGACTGGTTAGCACAGTACATAGGTTGTAGGTTAGAATCTGGCCTTGGCCTTACTGTGTGGAGTTTGCAAGCTCTTCCCGTGCATGTGCAGGTTTTCTCTGGGTACTCCCGTTCTCTCCCTCATTCCCAAAACATGCACGGTAGGTTAATTGAACACTCGAAATTATCCCTAGATATCATTGTGGGTGTGAATCGTCATTTGTCTATGTGTGCCCTGCGATTGGCTGGCAACCAATTCAGGGTGTAACCTGACTCATGCCCAAAGTTGGGCTAGGATAGGAGCCAATACGCCGTGACCTCTGTGAGGATACGCGATTCAGATAATGGCTGGATGGATGGTGATAATAGACTTAGTTCATGCGTTGCAGACATTACTACTGAATGACGATGTTCCATGACCATCCATTTTCCGATCCGCTTTATCCTCACAAGCGTCGCGGGGGTTGATGGAGCCTATCTCAGCCGTCTTCGGGGACAGTAGACGGGGACACCCTGAACCAATTGCCAGCCAATCGCAGGGCACACAGAGATGAACAATCACACCTATGGACAATTTAGAGTGTTCAATCAGCCTGCCATGCATGTTTTTGGAATGTGGGAGGAAACCGGAGTACCCGGAGAAAACCCACACAGGCCCGGGGAGTACATGCAAACTCCATAAAGGGAGGCCGGAGCTGGAATTGAACTCGGTAACTCTGCACTGTGAGGTCGACGTGCTAACCACTGGACCACCGGGCCCATGTTCCATGTTCTCACGTTTTTTTTCTTTGTTTGTTTTTTTTTTTTTTTAATTCATCATCCTGTTTCAGCCATTGTTCAAGGCCTTGTCAAAACTGTGGTCGGAACTTCAGGATCAGGCAGAGCTGCTGAACATCTTGAACAACATTGCACTCAGATTGAAGTTCTTCCGTACCTCTCATGCCAAGATTTTTTCCAAATATCCTTTGGACGACCTACTGGTGGGAGTAGAAGTCAAAACAGACAAAGAAAGAATAAACGAACACTTAAGTATGGCTGACATCATACACAAAAGTTAATGGAATGGCAAATAATTTTACCAGAATATCGAGTGCGAGCTGTACTATTTCTTTATACAGGTGAGCGCATTGATCCAGCACATACGAAGCAGCACGAGTGGCTCCAGCCTGAAACGACTGACAATCTTACTGAGCTGCCATTGCAATATAATGGATTCTGTGCCTACACGCTTGTTCACAAAAATGGACTTATTCTTCCAGGTAATGGCCCTTTGGTACCAATGACATCTGAACAGATTGGCAATGCGCGTGTGATAAGGTCAGCTAGCTACACAGCATTTAAAAGTCAAGTGTGAAGTAATTCTAGGAAATCCCAAGTGAAATCGTTTTTTATGAAGTAATTATAACAAAATACATTCAATAAAGCAAAATAATCATGAATCCATTCCTAAATTTGACAAAGTAAACGTTTTCCCAAAGTGAAAACAGTCCCTAGCTGTCATTTTGAGCATGAATGGTTGTTCATCTTATGTGTTCCCTTACTGCCCAAAGACAGCTGGTTTGAAAAAACAAACAACAAAAACAGCTTAGTTGTGCCTTCCTTCACGCTCCACAGCCCTTGTGAGTTTTAGTGGATCAGTCAATGCATAGATGGATATCATTCCAAAATCCACCAAAAATTATTTGGCCTACTCACATTGTGGTCGAAGGCAGTGTAAGTGCAACTCAGGAATTTCTGCCGTCTAGTGGTGATTGGTCATACTACAGCTTAAACAAACTCTCATTCTTAACTCCACTAAATCTCGACTGCTAATAATCCAGGGATGAATTTTTCCGCTTTTTGGTGGAATTCCACTTTTTTTCCAGTCAAAATGGACCTATTTTAAATTGTTCCAAATCCGTAAAAAATTCATTGGGGGTCAGTACTTGTCTTCGGCAGATTCGGGGCTCGTAATGTTTACGAGTAATGTTTGCAAGCATCCATTTTGAATCCCGTTTTTTTTATTGTGAAGCGTTAGTTTGTCTTACTTGTTGTGTAATGAGTATGATGAAAAGCGCTTTCAAAAATTAAATGTATTATTATTAGGGCGGCCCGGTAGTCCAGTGGTTAGCGCGTTGGCTTCACAGTGCAGAGGTACCGGGTTCGATTCCAGCTCCGGCCTCCCTGTGTGGAGCTTGCATGTTCTCCCCGGGCCTGCATGGGTTTTCTCCGGGTGCTCCGGTTTCCTCCCACATTCCAAAAACATGCGTGGCAGGCTGTTTGAACACTCAAAAATTGTCCCTAGGTGTGAGTGTGAGTGCGAATGGTTGTTCGTCTCTGTGTGCCCTGCGATTGGCTGGCAACCAATTCAGGGTGTCCCCCGCCTACTGCCCGAAGACAGCTGGGATAGGCTCCAGCACCCCCCGCGACCCTAATGAGGATCAAGCGGCTCGGAAGATGAATGAATGAATGAATTATTATTATTAAAACTACAATCGACCTGCGTAGTCACATTTGGGCACCCGTAACTTTCCATATTTTTGGAGTTTTGCCCCATTCCTCTCGATTTATTGTGGAAAAGTTAAAATTAATGTTTATCAGCGTTTTTGAAGAATGATTTGGATATAATAATGCATCAGATTTATGTAACTTGTAAAACCAAAATAAAAGTAACCGCATCCCAAGTGTTAGATTTTATTATTTTTTTTAATAATCAAAGGGCCACTCTGACTGTATCAAATTCAGTCACAAGATATTATCTATGGTGTTTACATTGACGCTCTGAAAACCTATGAATTATTTTTTTTAAATCATGTCCAAATGTCGCATGCTTTATACCCTAATTTTAACTAAATATAAGATTCTCATGTGACATTCCCATTGCAGGAAATCCATTCATTGGTGTGCTCAAGCACAAGGAGAAACTGTATGTCTTCAACTCCAAAGAAGATGCTTTGAAATTTGCCCACAGCCCTGATTACTTCATTGCACTGGTGGCAGAAAAAGCCAAGAGTTCACCTGAACTTATTCAACTTCTCAAACTTCATCAAACTCAATCCTGTGTAAGATGACAATTGTAGGTTAGCCACTGCACTCTGTAAATTGTTTCTGCGATGAGCGTTGCCACCCCCTCAATTTTACCGCCAACATCACCTAGTGAGTCCTCTGACCAAACACTGGCAGAATAACGGTTTGGCTGTTTTACAGATGCAAGCAGGAAAGACCGTACTTGTGTCTAAGGCTGAGAATTGCACTCAGACAGACGTCCACGCGCTGGTGACCAACATTGTGAAGTCATATGAATGGAATGAGTGGGAACTCCGGAGGTCAGCTATCAAACTGGTCAGTCAAAGTATTGATTCATTGTTTTCAAGTTTTTGGCTACAGAAACTGAATTTTGGTCTGGTTTGACAGCCAGCAACATTTGTTTTCAACATCAAGTGGGAGAAGTGTCAAGCAAATACGTGTAGTAACCACAGTTATGCGTTGCCCCCTGATACTATATCCATCAGTGCAATATTGACAGTATTACTCCATCCCAGTGACACAGTAGAAGTCAGCATATCCGCCTCAAAAGTACAGTGGTTGTGGGTTCCAATCTGGGCTCCAAGGCATTCCTGTGTGGAATTTGGATGTTCTTCCCATGCCTGCTTGAGTTTTCTCTGGGTACTCAAAATGCGTGTTGGGAGGTTACGAACGTAGGGTTCTAATAGTTATTTGTTGGTTCTCGCTGACTTATTGGAAGCGTGCACTGTGTCATCAATAAGACCGAGCAACGGAGAATGCCTAAACTCAGTCGAAAACATGTCAGTATTCAATGCAGCAGTAAGTAAGTAAGAATCAGTATGTCTGACACTCTAATCTTCATAGAAAGCGATGTGATTTGTAAGACTTTAACATAGCGCTAGTTAGCGCTTGCCTTACAGACTCCACACATGTTCTGAAAGGCTCATCGCCTGTAAGCAGGTCTGCTCTAATATGGGCTGTCATGGAAGGCTCAAACCGTCATCTATGCTTCTAGAAAGAGTGATGGCGCCTTCTCAGTTTTGAATGAAGGCCGTCCAACCTCAGTAGGTTGGGCCGAACCCATAAAGAGGGCCAGTTATTCACAAATTGCAGTCTCCGCTCACTACAAAAACTACCCAGCCGGTTAAGTGAGAACAACCTGCTAAACCTCTCATCATTGCCTCACAGGCAAGTGCCCAGAGACAACTACACAATGCTGACTCATCTTTCTGGCAAGATCACAAGTCCAAACTATGTTCCGCTTTGTGATCTGTGATTGACTCATCCTAGTGTCATTGGAGCCAATGAGTATCACAATATCCGAGTAGCTAGTTTTGTTAGCCTTCCACTGTGTCTTGTTTATTTATTGAACATATAAACAGTTAACAGAATATATTTGGTCGGAAGTAAAAAGATTTAAAAGAAAAGGAAACAAATGGTCATCATTAAGCACTGTTTACTTGTTTGTTCTTGTTTGTTCAAAGTGGAGTCGGAAGAAGTAAACAACTTATCCGGTCATACCCTTGGTTCTTTATGCATTTTGACTTGTTTCATATTAATACAATAATAGGTTCTTCATTGTAATATTCCAACAAGAACAGAAAAGGAAAAGATTCAACAAATAAATCTACTTGCTGTCAGGTTCTGGATTGCGATGGAACAAAGTGGGTCCCACAAACGTAGACAATGATCAAGCTTTAACAAAAACTTGTACAGTGAAACTCCTCTACAACGAAATCATGTTTGCAGCAAGAAATTTTTCACAACAGGGGGGTTTTCACTGTAGCACATTTGATCTCAGATGTAAACACACACACACAAACTTCACTGACATAGTCACTCTTCTTGTACCACAAAATGGTATTACAAAACTACTGGTATACTCTAAAATGGTTCAATGATTTTGTTGTTTACGATGATACTAGTGCAGCGTGTTATACCGGAGACAAATTCCTTGTGTGTTCTACATACTTGGCCAATAAAGATGATTCTGATTCTGATTCTGATTCTGACAAACACATGTGTACTCTATTTTTTATTCCAATAGTGCTTAAGTATGAGCACACACTTATTTGACACTTCATATAGTCAGTGTAGAAAGAATATAAAGGGAAAGAAATTGCAAAATTTATGATCAGCGTTCACTTTCACTTACATTAATTTGGTGGATAATGTATTTTATTTTGCTTCCTCCGTCTTTCATTTTGATCACTTTTCCCCTCTCTTTCAGCATCAGAGCGCTTCTTGTCTTAACTGCTTGACATCCAAAGGTCCGTTTTGTAGCCATTTTAGCAATGCAACGTTCTTGCTGCGTCTGAATCTAACAATAACAAATACCCCCTGGACCCGGTGGCTTTTCTTTCCACCATCTCACTGTCTCTCACTCGACCTCCCATCGATCGCCACCCAAGAACGCGTTGCTCAACTGATGTCATGCAATGAACTTTTAAAGCCAGCCATGGGATGCTTCATAGTCCTCGATGGCCATAGTTACATAGAAAATAAAATACGTGAACAAAAGCGCTGTGAAACACGGTCATGAACGTTGAGATCAGTGGTTCTTACCCTGGGTTCGATCGAACCCGAGGGGTTCGGTGAATCAATCTCAAGCGTTCGACAGAGCCTCTGCCATGGAGGTTAAGACACACCCGACTCAACATGTCAGAAATGAACATCTCTTACAGAAACACAGCTTTGCATATTGTTTGTTCTTGTTTTGGATTCTTTTTTAAAGAGAATTGTACCTATGAAGCCATAGCAACTCTCGAATTTCGAACAGCTTCTCAGTATTGGGGCAGAGCAGGTTATTGTAAACTTTGTACATGAGTGTGTCTCGGCCTGTTTCGTACCTCAGCTTGCATTTTAGACTGTACCTTGGAGGAGGTTCTGAGCAGTGGTTCCATTAAAAGTGCACAGCTCCAAAAAGTATAATGGATAAGCAACCACTCAGGGCTAAGCAATGCCATTTTGGTGATACACGTGTACAGTGGTAAAAAAGGGGCTTAACATTTAACTTTGATGTCAAGTAAAATGGCTGCAAAATAACATTATGCGGGCCACAAATGGCCCCCAGGCCACAAAGTTGAGATCTTTAATCATTGTTGTTCTGTGTTATATGCTACTAAGGGCATTTTGTGACTGATACAGCTATTATATATTTGAAAATTCTAGACTGATCTTCGGACAACTATCACACATTCAACTCAGACTCACTTGAGCCACATGAGACGGGAAAATGCCACTCAAACTTGGCTTCCCAAGGAGGTGGGTTGTCAAACTAAGAGAGATGGTGAGACAGGTGTTCCCAGACCTCAGATATTCCTTGCCGGCCTGAGAGGATGCAGAGATGGACGAATAGAAAAAATAAACCTGACCAGATCTATTCATGAATAATCGTGTCTTACGAAATGAATAAAGAATGCTTTGCATTTTGGTGCCTGGTTGACTTTATTGTGTACGCACTCACACAAACACGCACACAAAATGTGGTATCACAACACGATATTGTGGCCAAAGCCTCCACCTTGTATTTACTGATCTCCACCTAACCCTCCCCCCACAGCCCCGTTATTTATTTATTCCTGTTCCGCTAATTAATTTGGGAGTACTGTAATGTGTCTAGAACTGTTGTGTTGTGCAGGATAAGAGTTTTACATATTCCTCTTGTTATTTGTATGGTCGTATTTATTGAAAATGCTGTGAGCTCGGTTTTATTCGCAGAGTGTTCGTCCTCATGCTTAGCGATAAGGGTGAGAGGCTCAGTCATCTGGAAGGGACTAACGGAAGAGCCAATGCTACTCCACATTGAGAGATCCAGATGAGGTGACTTGGGCATCAGATCATAATGCCCCCTGGACGCCTCCTGTAATGAGGTGTTCCAGGCACGTCCCACCAGGAAGAGTCCTCAGCATGACGCAGGACATGCTGGAGGGACTTTCTCCCGACTAACATGTTTTGTCACTTTAGTTTTTAAATTCAGTCCATTTGCTTGCATTGTTTTATGAGAGATGGCCACATCCAACATGGCGGATACGATGACGTATTGAGTATTCAGTCAGTCCTGCTAAAGGTGGGGTCTAGTATGCCTGTCTAAGTACTATACCGTGTCAATCTTGTGGACTTCACATACTTTTAATTTCCGTGTTTGACGTCACGGGAACGACGACGGACTTTTTAGTATTTTAAAATTCGGTATAAAAAAAGAGACCATATCTCTTTGTGACGTCTCGAGGTGGACATAATCCGTATTCGGTGTGGCCCTGAGTGCATGTCGAAAAGGATCGATCCGACCAGGCTTTCAGCTGCCAGTGAATCCTCACCAATGCTAACCAAAGAGCTAAAATCAGATAACCCATACTTACGGTGACTGATCGTTAAAATAGCGAATTTACAACACAATTGCTACTGTATATCATCTTTCAAGTGCTTGAAGATTATGGAGAGTAAATATAACCTCAAGAGTCCAGGTAAGTTCCATTCTATTTCACGTTTACGAAGTGCGTTATTCCACTTTAACCACACGGTTGACATTTCAAACAATATAATTAACTGTATGTCTATTCTCTCTAAAAATTGTTACATCAGTGAGGGAATGAGTGTCTTTCAAGCGACATGTCTTGCCCTCGCAAGTTGCCTCCTTTCCCATTCTAACGGTTTCCATTATTTTGAGAAATGGATTTCTACGATCACAGTAGTATTTGAGTAGTGTTATATGAAGATGCGAATGTAGGTTTGGATAAGGTAGGACACGTCATCAAGGGTTTATCCTAATTCCGATGCTTCAATAGAGGAAAACAGGAAGTCGGATTTATCCCACTCGGGCTGTCCCAGTTCCGACCTCAAAGCGTTCGAGGAGAATGTAAACAAAGATTCCGATAAATTGTGTTATGTTCTGGTTCATCACAACACATTTTGACCTCCAGCGACCGTTAATAATTTCCTGAATTTATACAAATAAATAAATATCATCTTGAAATCAGTTTCTTCATCCGTTCCCAAATGACTGCATGCAATTAACAGCGGGTCTTCATGCAGTCAGAACAAATCACGTGGCGTTACTTGGTTATTAAAAATGTTTGTAATAAACAAGGCCAAATATGTTAATCCATCCATTTTCAACACTGTTTATCCTTAACAGAGTCGCGATATATATACTGTATACTACAGTATACTCCATGGGGTCGCCATTTGTCAAGTGACAATGAAGTCAGTCGGTGAACTCGGGGTCCTGTTTTCCCGACTTCGCAACTACGACCTCGCAGTTCGAAGGGGCGTTTTGGTGTACTTTTCTGAGTCGGAAGTTAGAAAAGTCCAACTTCCCACCCTCACTTCCTTCCAGTGCAACACGAACAACCCTTAGCCTTTTTGAGAATACAGTACTATATGCCGCTTGTAGATCTCCTTTGCGCATGCGTGAGAATTGAGGCGACAAGAAGGCTTCCAAACAACAAGCGGTTTTGGATGACAGTACACCAGTGCATCCCTTCCTGCACGCCTTAAAGCTTACAGGCATTGTTAAAAGGCTTTACGCCTCATGTGACAAAACGGCAGGTGCACTTTGTGCTCTGTATAACTGATCTAATGGATTCCACTAAAGTGCTACATAAATCTGATGCATTATTATTATTATCATTATTTAGACCAGGGTGGTCAAACTCATTTTTTTGTCGCAGGCCACTTTGGAGTTACGGCTTCCCTCGGAGGGCCGTTGCAAAATCTCAATGTTAATTATGACCCTTGACCATTTGACATTTCGGTACCGATTTCAGCAAGAGTCATAATAGTTGGCACGCATGATTTGCTCCCATGGACCTCATAAAATTATGTGGGAGGGGGGGGCAGATTTGGCCCCCGGGCCTTGACTTTGACACCTGTGATTTAGTCGATTGAACGTATGTGTCAAAACACAATTGTAAAGCATTGTACACCTGTTTATTCATCACAATTTCCTGATAGAAAAAGATCCAAACGAATGAAAAAGATGGACGAAAATTGTAAATATCTTGAACACATGTATTCACATTCACATTTATTTTGTCAATATCTTGAAACCGATAGGGAAGACAAAGAGGCTAAGTAATCAAGCTCTACCGTGCAGCAAAACGAATGAGAGACACGACATGCGATCAGCCCGACAGAAATAAAAATTCTCGTCACTGTCAGTTTTTAAATCAAGAAACGTTTCCACATTTCAATATTACTGTGGCATGGTACAGTGGCAATTTATTCGCTGAGTGTTATGTACCCTCGCATCACTTTACTCGCATCATGTGAGCAAAATAACATTTATTCAGCCCATTTGTGTTTTACTGGCAATGTTGAGCTGAGCAAATGAGCACAAAAATCCCATCTGTGTCACTCTCATGTTACGGCATTGTACACATGTCCCACTTGCTGCACACATCGTGCAAAACGCTGGTAAAAACCTAAGTGTCGTGTTCCAGGAGAGGGCGGTCTGTGAAAAAAAATGAAAAAAATATCCCAATTGCTGAAATGGTCGAAATCACAGGAAAGGTTGGTAGCCAAACAGGGTCTCTTAGCCATAATTGACCAAGTGACCTTGAGATTTGCATGGGATCTATTGGAGGCGCAACTTCCGGTCTGAACTTGAACCAGGGGGTCTCTTCCGAAAGTCAAATCTCCTAATCTTCATGGCACCATTCCTTCACTTTTGTTGCTTTAGGTCATCAGGTTAAGGCGCGATAAAAAAAGTGTTTCCTTTCTACCACAGGAATATGACTGAAGTCAGTGTATAACTTGCTTGCTGTATCTGCAAAATATTAGCTACAGACACATTTATCCTCATTTAGTAGAATATGCTTATCACATTGTTTCTTTGAATGTCTTTTTTTTTAATAAGATCAAATGTGTTACTGCACCATAGAAATGTGTTACTGCACCATAGTGTGACAATAAAGACTTTTTATTTGTGTGTGGGGGGGGGTTTGCCCTCGCAACAAAATTGGGTTGAGCGTGTCAAAATAAGATGTACAACGTTATGTTCGCATGGACCAGCATGCTATGATACAGCAAATGTCTCATTAAATTCTAAATTCTAAGTTCTTTACCGACACTCGAATAATGGTGCAAATACGATTTTTTTCCACTTTAATTGTTTAAATTTGTTTCAAATACTTTTACACATGAGTACAGTTATTTGGGGATTTTTTTGTGCCTCAATAAATTAAATCGGCATTCAGAAACTGCATCTTGTATTTGATTACCGTAGTCTATTTGTGATATTAAAATTGTTTTGATGAACTGAAACCTTTGTTTATGACAAATATGCAAAGAACATATAAATCAGGAAGTGGGCAAATATTATTTTACAGCACTGCAGCACAATGCTGGAAGGTTTGATTAAAAAAATATATCAATTTTACCTGATTTTGAACATTTTCATTTTTGGGGTCTCATGTCACACTGTTGGACCACGTTTTCTTCGAATCACACATCTACGTTTGCAATTAATTCTACTGTAGAATTTAAGTGCAAGCGCAGATGTAGAATTTCACATCTGCTAACCTAAACTGACATCCATGTCTGTTTATCTTTTATTGGGCTAGCGGTGAAGAGGCTGATGAAAGAGGCTGCTGAATTGAGAGATCCCACAGAGCACTACCATGCCCAGCCACTGGAAGTAAGTTTACCGCATTGCAGATGTAGCGGTCTGCAGAAATGAGAACGTCCGCCATTAACAATAAGCTCTTTATTGATAGATTTATTTACATTTGTTTTTGAGCAGGCCAGCACATACATCATTTTTTTTTCTGAGAAATCAAACGACCATCACCATGTCACCATTTGCAATTGCTCTATATGTGCTGTTCCAACAAGGAGTGGGAAGATGAAAACTTATTAAATCCCACCACCATCTCACATTTATATTACAAGCCATACATACTACCTTACGCATCCCGAATGGTTTCTTACACCTGTACAGGCACTCCAAATATAGATAACTGATTGAGAAAATTGATATATATTACATATGGTTAGAATCAAATTCATTGTCTGCTGTATTTAAAATACAGTAAATTTCAGCAATAGTTACATACCAACAATGGTAATAGAAATGATATCTGCCAACTTGGTAATAAAACAAGCACATACCCACAATGGTAAGAAAAAGCCAGTGACTGAGCAGTTACGTCCAAGAAATTATGTTTCTTAACATTTTCTAGCTGTACATTGTGTACATGTGTATTATCAATTATGGATTACTTTTATCGGTACCTAATATCAATAATTTTGTTTTATTCCACAAGAAATGTCGTCAGTGTGATCACTGCGTACTGTAAAGTTCGCCTTTTTTGTCTTTCCGTACCCTTGTAGGATAACCTATTTGAATGGCATTTCTCAGTCCGTGGACCCCCGGATTCAGATTTCGACGGAGGGGTTTACCATGGCAGGATCGTGCTTCCGCCAGAGTATCCAATGAAGCCTCCCAGCATTATTCTCCTTACAGTAAGACAGACTTGCAGAGATTAATGCCTTGTGCCTGGTTCACATGATCGACAGTAAATGTGGAAATTGACTACGTGCGAGTTAACCTCCAATCAGTTTTAGTTGTATTCTACTTGTGTGATCAAAGTGCACGTTTTCATATGATAAAACTCCTACTTTTTTCTAATTTGAGGATGTTATTTTTCGTGCTGTCAGAAATTAAAATCTAGAGTAACGTGATTAAAAAAAATAATGCGGTAAAAGTTCTGTAATTAATTAATTGCAATTAACACGATAATTTGACACCTCTAGTTATTTTATTTTCATGTTGTACGGAACCTGCAGCAGTTGAATCCCAAGTGGTCCAATTTGTTACTTTTCACTGTCATGCTTTTCAGAGACACAACCATTTGGCAATATGATTTACACATTTGTCTTCTCCTTATCCCCAACCCACACCTCCCCTCACCCCGGCACCATCCATCTACTTTCCTCCGATTCATATTCTCCACCGCCCATGTCCAGCCAAATGGAAGATTCGAAGTTGGGAAGAAGATCTGTCTGAGTATATCGGGCCACCATCCAGAGACATGGCAGCCTTCATGGAGCAGTAGGTTTCACCACTGCCTATTTCGTCGTGTGTTTAAATAACGTTGCAATGAGGTCACTACTAATGGGAATGTTGTAACTAGAAGTGGGCTATCTTAAACATTCACTACTGACTTTCAACACTTTTATAGGTATATGTACATGAGTATGAGTATAAAACATATTTATAAGGCCAAATTTAATGGTATGCCTGCTTGTAAAAGTAAAATTTTGTAGTAATTAACATTACTTAATGCTGCATACGAATAGATTTAAACATGTATAAATTAGCTTAGGTGAGTGTATGAATAACAAAATACAGTACACGGATACATGTAGCACTGTATATGTTGTTCTATGTGACTCGCTGTTGTTTTGCTGACCTTCGCTGCCTCTCACGGGCCGTTTGCGGACTTTTTGCGGACGTAAATTTTATTTATTTATTTATTTTTATGAATATGTTTGGGAAAAAAACGTGATACCCGTGAAATAGCGAGGGATTACTGTCGCTTTTTTTCCCTTGTACAATAAATTTGTTTAATTCTCAATGCTTTTACTTTTCATGTTTTTTTACATGTATTCTTTGCATTGTTTCTGTATTTCAGTACGAACTGCACTGATTGCCATCATTGGATTCATGCCAACAAAGGGAGAGGGCGCAATTGGATCTCTCGATTATACTCCTGAAGAGCGGAGGGTGCTTGCCAAAAAGTAAGATTTTTACTTGAATGCTTTTCATTATTTGTTCACTTCCAGAGTATAAATTTGATGCCTTTGTAGATTCTCAGTTTCAATGATTACCGGATTGGCCCAAATATAAAACGGCCCTGATTATAAGACGACCGCCTCTTTTTCAAGACTCAAGTTTGAAAAAAGACTTTTTGAACACCAAATTAATTTTTATACAGAAAATAATTACAGTACATCTGAAATAAATGATTATAACAATATATTTGAGAGAAAAAAAGCAAGTTATTTTGCCTCATTCAAATCTAAAGTGCAATCACATTCGTAAATGAATGGCTTCTGGTTATTGAAATGTTAATTACATCATAACTTCTCCTCAGCTGCCGGTTAACCTGGCCGCTCTTCGACCCACTTTTCTCCGGATTGTCACTACGTCTCTCCATTTTCTGTTATCTCTTCGATTATTTTCTTCTCTTTTCCTTCTTACCGCAATTTTTTATTTTTCTTCTTCGTGCTACCACAATTTTAATTTTTATTCTTCGTGGCAGGGGTTCACTTTGGCCTGGGGAGTCAAGTTCAGCATTCGCTTCAATGATATCTGGCACCATCTAGCGTCATGAATGGGTACATTGTCTAGACCCCGAATATAAGACGGCCCCGACTTTTTCAGTCTTATTTCAATGCAAAAAACACTGTCTTATATTCGGGTCAATACAGTATAACGAACTGCGAGTTGAATCGAGGTGACTGGTGTAATTTGTTGCTGAAGATACTTTAATCCAAAAGGCTTTTTCAGGATAAAATTGTATGTATGTAATCTTTGCCTGGAATAATGCAAAGTAGTACAGAATAGAATGGATGAATAGCACTATAAAAGTCCCAAGAAATGTTAAATGTTAAAATGTTAAATGGCGTAGCGCTCGAATGACCTGCCAATCTACATTCCTACCCCTTACTGTATGGTCACATGCCTTGGGTCTTGACCGAAGCCGTGAAGTTAGCGTCAGTCCACTCAGTAATGCACCACAAGTTATGTGAATTAAATTAAAATAGAATAGTACCGTGTTAGCTGCCAAAATGTTGCTGACTTAAAAGCCTTTCAGAACTCTGCCTTGGCAATTGTAAAGTCTGATCCCATGTTATCTACCAGTGGTGGCCAGTTTTGGCCACGGACAACCCTAATTTAAAAAAAAATTCAAAATATCTGTGACCTTCCTGACATTTTCACATGGATGCTATATTTTTAGGTCCCTTCATACTTGCACCCTATCACAGCTCATTTCTATTAACTACATTAGACACAAGAATAAGATCCAGGCCATTAACAATGATGCCTTGCCAGTAATATCCCGCTGACCGAATTCCCCGGCCACTGGGAGACATACAAGCCACTGATATAGAGACAAGAATGCTCCTCATAATGCATGGAGGCATGCTGTAGGAGCTTAGTGACTATTGACTTCTCATCATTACTTTAATAATAAAATGCCCGACTGGCAACCATCCCATCATCGTGTAAATGCGGTCCTCATCGTGGTAGTGCATTAGGGACAGATGATGCTGTGGGTCTACAGCCCGTTTTTCCAGGAGTTGCTTGTGTGTCTTATTGACAGATTTTACACACGCCTGCTGCTCTCTCTCTTTGATCTACAATGCATGATTTACTTGAACCACTTAATGTGCATCCCTGGTTATATTAAACGTATTGTCTTCCAGATCCCAAGATTTTTGCTGTGAGATATGTAGCTGTTCGTTGCGCTCAGCACTCCTGCCTCTAACTCCTGACAGCATCCTTACTCCAGAGGACCACTTGGCAAATGGGCTAGTTCAACAAATCGACTTCAAGGTACAAAATAAATTGGATCATACAGAAAAGCGAATAATGTTCTAATGCTGTTCTGTAATGTGTCTGGTGTTTCCCCAAAAGGAATATTTTGAGTATGTCAGGTCTATCAGGCAATCAAACCCTTAAAACAAACTTTAAAACCCAACAGAGTCTGGGAGTCAAGCAGAATTGTCTTTTACTTGTGCACAAGGAGAGTGAACGAGTGTTAACCATTACATTCTCCGAGAAGCTTTGGAAACACTTCACTCGTCTTCACACTTTTATTGTCTTAGGGACTGTCCCAATACCAAAACTTCTAAAGGGGCGAGGAAACAAGGCTGGTATCTTAGCTTCAAGGCTACGAACAGGAACAAGCTGCTGTCCTCAGAATGCGGAATTACTTTGATTGCATGTTTTGTACGTAAATGAAGTCCTTGATTGTCACACTATTAGTTGATTAAACATCTAAAAGCAGAGAGCGATCAATTATATACAGTTACTATTCCAGAGTGGTGGTGTAGAGACTTGAATACTATTGAAATGTACCGTATAATGCATCTTTCTTTATGAAGCACTTTCGCAAGATTGCTCATGTTTGAAAACCCTCCACCTGTTGCTGAATTTAAACAACTCTTTGAGGAAGAGTGGTCCAAAATAATCTCAACATTGATGTGAAAGACTCAATGCTATTCATTAAAAACACGCAACAGCGCTTTAATTTATTATTTATTTTTTGCTGAGCGTGACCCAACAATTGATTAGGTTTTGGGGGCAATTACTTTTTCACACGGAGACAAGTAGCTTTGGATATTTTTTTCTCCAATTAATTAAAAAAAAAAAACCTAAATTTTAAAATGTCATTCTACAGTATGGTTACTTTGGTTACCTTTGTCTGATATGTACCTATTTTCATGATCTTAACAACATGGGCACAGATAGCACCGAGGTCAGCGGGTGGGAGACGTGTCCCCTTCTCAGTTTCATAAAGGCCATGATTCATCCCATCCAATTTTGCCACTTAAAGTAACAAAATCTCCGGTCAAACAGTGTTCTCCTGAATTGGGTCCTGCATAGCGTGTATTATGCGACACCTACTAATGGGTTTCCCCAAAACATGTCAGAATTAAATATGTCCTCTTTCTGAAGTTGAATCTGCAACTCGGCAAAGGAAACAAATCATACAAGCGAAATTTCAAACAGCATATATAATCAGGTGTCATCAGCATGATTTATGATATATTTCCTGTTAACGTTACTGTTAATGTCACCAAGCAGAAGGATGTAGATGCTAAACATGTACCGGCTAAGTGCCAATCCCTGTGGGACTCCACATATGACATGACAAAACTTGCATTGCCATAAATTACATTTCCTGTTAACGTTACTGTTAATGTCACCAAGCAGAAGGATGTAGCTGCTAAACATGTACCGGCTAAGTGCCGATCCCTGTGGGACTCCACATATAACGTGACAAAACTTGCATTGCCATAAAT
Source organism: Hippocampus zosterae (assembly GCF_025434085.1). Lineage (NCBI taxonomy): Eukaryota > Metazoa > Chordata > Actinopteri > Syngnathiformes > Syngnathidae > Hippocampus > Hippocampus zosterae. Next base: position 10,677,526 of record NC_067469.1, read on the forward strand.
TACATGTCGCATCATCTCTGAGAGGTCCAAACTAAACCAGCAAAGTGCTTGGTTCCATCTCAAAGCTGGTGCGATTGTGTTTTTGGACCGTTTCTCCGTAGCATGTCAGCGGCGGGGCGATATGACCCAAAGTTCCTAATCAATTGCATCCCTTCACAATAATGGTATATATCATGAACTAAAATTAAGTAATACTTTAATAAATTCTTCATTTCTGAGGAGTTGAATTGTATACTCCACTAATGAAGCTAAATTGCCATATTTATGGTTTGTACCATTACATTGTAAAATGTTTTTTTTTTCCAATGCAGAATTCAAAGTTAATGCTCCTGAGTGCAAACAAAAACTAATACATCTGATATTTTAAATGAAAACACTATACAACTGGCTTTCAGTTTAGGTTTCTACAATTCATCCAAATTACTGTTCCCATGAAATAATCAGCCTTAACCGTGTCAGTTTTCCCCTATAGAGTAGAAAGCAATTCTATGTTTGATATGCCCAAGCTGTGGACACAGTCAAGCTTTTTAAAAAAAAAGTTTGTTCTCTGTGTAAATGCAGGCAGAATCAAGTTCATCAAGTCAAATGAGAAAAGAGAATGAAGATGCCAACAACAAGGTTTCCCCTCTTACCCAGGAAGGGGACTCGAATTCTTCAGGCTGCGAAGCTGTCGATCCCTCGACTGAGCAGGTAGGTGTTTGAAATCTTCTGTCAGTACATTTGGGCTGCGAATGAATTCCCTGAGGCAAAAATAATTTCTTGAATTCCTTGACTGTAAAATAAACATGACCCACTCAAGGTCATTATTATAACATACTCATTATTGGACATTTCCTTAAAATACTGCCCAGTGTTAAAATTATTTTGAAATATTTTGTAATACGTATGTCCCGATCACGTGATTGGAAATTGGGCCCGATCATTCCAGTTTCATGTGTTTGGAAATCAGGGGTTGGGGATGGGGCAACAACATAATTTAGAGCAGGGGTACCCAAACCTTTTTCACCTAAGATCTACTTTTCGATCAACCAACCTCCCGAGATTGATATGCTCACACTTGCACACGCATGTCATGATGAGTAATAGTCATGACGTCCCCTATGATGAACGAAATAGAAAAATAAACTCGACACAAGAATTGATGAGTTTGTGAAAAGAATTTCCTGCCTACCTTTGTGGGAGACCTGACACGGGCGATGCACTTTTGCAGCATGTTAACTATCGTGGCTAACGTGTGGCTAACGTTTCTCTTGGCACTTCCGATTCCCATTCTTTGCCAGTGCCCTCGATTAACTGTACATGAAACAAACTGAATGAGAATCATAACAAGAGCTCTGATCGTAAGCTGCAGGCTGCTGAGCGCTAACAACTTCCAGTTACGCAGGTCACGCACCACCGTAGGTTAAAGGTGACCTGATTCATTTTATTTGATTTTTTAAATACTTTTTATGAAAGTGAGACTGGTAGGATCATTAGGGTGCTGTGGGCATTCACACAAAAAGTATATTACGAACATGCCCAGAGATACACAAATGTTTGTTTTTTCCTCTACTCCCCATTGCGATCGACTTGGGACCAGTGCACGAGCTACCGGTTGTTCACGATCGACTTAATGGGCACCCATGATCTAGAGGATCACAGATATTTCGGAAAGAAAAAAAAAATTGAAATAAAAGAGATGGTGTTCAGGCAGCCCAGTGGTCAACTGGTTAGCGCGTCGGTTCCGTCAGGGCCTTGTTTATCTTTCATCATCAGGAAGTAAGAAAATGGGATCAAAAAGTGCTCTAAAAATGAATCACATGCACTACATATCCTCCACTACAGGCAGAAGTTTCAACAGCCACCACATTGGAGAGGCCGCAAGTGACTTTGCCTCCGAACGTTGGTCGTCCGCCCATTCCGCAGCAGCGTCGTGTTCAACACGCCCAAAGAGACAACAGAGAAGCCCCAAACAGGCCCTTCATTCCAGCGGTTCACGAGCCCCATGATGGAAGCTACGCAGGCTCTGCCATGCTCATGGTGGTGCTTATTTTGGTCCTGGCTGGACTTATTTTCCGAAGGATTTATCTGGCCCAAGAGCACAAGTTTGATTATGAGCTGTGATCTTTCCTCGCTACTAATTTGATCCTAAGTCCGCCTCGCCATTCTACTTTTAGCACCACGAGCAGCTGCAGTTGCACCAGAGGTTTGACAGTCACCGGAACATTTAACGTTCTCTTTTCTTATTAGCACGACGCCCCGTCAGCTTGATGCGCTTTCCTGCAGAAGGTGTGGGTGTGTCCTCCTCACTTGCAGCATCTGTTTGTTCCTTTTTAATTTATTTTTTTTTTAATCAATGTGAATTTTCATTCTGCCCCTAGATGATCGTGCATTTTTGAGTGGGTGTGGAATCATCTGACAGCAGATTAATTTGCGCTCGTGACACTACGCCGCCAAGCCCCTTTTTAATTACCGGTAACTAATTCACTGGTGTTGACGTTTATAGTTGTCAACTGCTATCTGTTTTCTGCCACTGATGAATGTGGGTCTTTTCAACGGGCAGACGTGGAAGAGGGTCTCGCCGAGCTTGGCTGCGAAAAGCTTTCTGCAAAACTAATGATGAAGGAATGGTAGTAGACGACATTGTTGCATCGCTTTCGAGTTGATTATCATAGCTTTTGAAATGCATCGGATGTCATTTCAACTCGAGTCGGCATCGCTCACAGCATGTTTCGTAATTGTACATCTACAAATATGTTTTTTTTGCCATCAAAGTTCTTTCTCAGGCTTGTTTATTTTATTATTTTACAGCAGGGGTCGGTCACCAATGTGGTGCCTGGGAGCACCAGGTAGCCTATTTGAAAAATAGGCGATCAGCGACGTTCCTTCTATGCTACGCGCTGAGCAATTACCCACTTCTCTCAGCACACATGATATATTTCCACACTCATTCCTTCATTTTTTCTTCACGGTTTTGATCTTCAAAAGCACACCGCACCATTCCCACTTCCCTAACAGTCTCGGTAGCAACACCGAGAGGGCACACGCACTTGTTCCCCTGTAGTTTCAAGCATGCATTGATGCACTGATGCTCATCATTGACAGATCAGTCATTCCATTCAGCAAGTCCAAACATGGGCGTGGGTTAAAATCCCCTTCAATGACACCCTTTCATGTGTTACGGAGGCCAGGTGACTAGAAATGTTCATATTTTATTCATGCTTTCCATTATTTATGAGGACAGTGGATAGTGTGCGACCACATTAATACAAAATTGTATTGAGACTTAATTATGCTTAAAATAACCCTTGTGCTATAATAAAAAGTAACAAATTGGGGTTTGCTTTATTTGAGTCACAAAATATCTATTCAATGATCAGTTTTATTTCAATATACGGGTGTTTTTTTTGTGTGACCTACCTACTGGTTTGACCGCTGTGTGCATGTCTGATTTCACAGACGCCTATATGACTTGACTGGTAATTGGCTGAAGCCAGAGGGCAGCCATCTTACGATGCCTTTGGTACAACTTCAGTTTTTTTTCCACTGAAAACAATGTAATCAATACATGTTTTATGCCAGTATCCGTGTATAGAGTAATGGGAGCCTCTCAATCAACCAACCTCACTGACATAAGTCTCCAGGGTGAGTTAAAAAAAATACTGAGGCCAGAAAAAGGCCAAAAATGGGTCCAAATGTGAAAGAACATTTAAAATGGCAGACTTCCTGTTGGCTTTGTCATACAGCTCCAAAATACTTTTTGTAGATCTTGGGCTGTTAACATAGGCCTAGGAAATGTTCTTGATCATGGTAACACAACTAGTGCTCCATTGCTATAGATTTTTTAGGTGTGTTGTTTTAAAAAAATTGCAGGATAACCTCATAAAATATTGATGCCGTTGATAGGCCTGATGTCTTTGCAAAGTTTCATGAGTTTTTGCGCATGTTTAGACTCTTAAAAGTAGTGTTTTTCTTGGTGAGTGGCGTGTTAGCATGGGAACAGTGTTTTATGAAAATTTAGTGTTTTAACAACATGAAGGCCTAAACACTCTTGATCGAATATGTAGTAGATCTTGTTATCCCTTGAGTTGAAAAACTAAGAAAACATTTCCTGTAGCCAGTGGGTGGCACTACGGCGACCACAAAAAAATATGTTCCTAGATGTCTTCAGGCCTAGACTTTCCATGAAATAAGTGAAATTTGTAGAAATTGTGATCATCTGGGTCAAGTTACAGCAACGTTTACTGTCACAGTGATTCATTAGAATTTGTGGCACCGTAATGCACACGTCTTTCGCCAAAAGGTCACCATACAAAAAGCATTGACTAAACGAAGGAAGGAGACAACCAAGACTTACAAGGGCATTTAGCCCCTTGTGAATGTGAGCCCACAAGGTTTGTGCGCCTTTTTGTTCAATTTTCTTCATAACTTTTGTCTTTCATTTATTGTCCATGTTTGTGATCAGTTCTCATATCTCTTTTTTTTTTTCTTTTACAACTGCCGCAGTTGTGAAGGCTCTAGTCCAGTGGTACTTAACCTGGGTTCGGTGAATTTGTTTCAATCTTTTTTGTCTTTTGGCTAATTTATGTTGTTCTAAATCTGGTAAATTATTGCTTGGATGGTGTTTTTATTTATTTTTTTGTATTCCAGCCTTGGGGACCGAGAGTGAGTGCCTTCTTTCATGTTATGTGCCTACCACTGCAATTACCAACTGTCAACATTGAATCAGCTCATTAGCAAGCTTGCAGGCTCTGCAGAAAGATTACGATCCTGGTCATTTGAATTAAGTATGTTGCACCAGGGAAAGATGGAAAAGAGGCAAGACAAGTGGCCCATCAGGCCCAAAGCTGGACATGCCTGCTGTCAATCTTAGTGTTTCCACTGCAGAGTTTACCGGCAGGATGGTGACAGCTGAGGAACTTGCGCCAATCATCGATTATCCAACTAAACGACAACTATTTGAACGATTGACAGCCATTTTTTTAAAAAGTAAAACTTGTCCAAAACTTCTGATTTCAGTCTCTCAAGAGTTATTCTGATTTCTGCAGCCCTTTATATCCTTTGTGTTTAATTTCCACAAATATTTTACTTTGAGAATAGATAACGAAACTAGTGGCTGAATCAGTTCCAAAAAGCTTAGTGAGTACAATGTCAATCCCTCTCATGATGTTGCTTAATTGTTTAGTTGTTTTTATCACTAAAAACACAAAATAGTTACGAAAGAGTAATTGGGGCGAAATGGTTTTGTACTTTAATCCAAAATAACATTTTATCCAGTGAATCGATGAAAATCATTTCTAAAAATATTTGCGAATGAGCCATAAAATAATCCAAAGAATAATTTATTTTCTTTATACATCATAACCATGGTACAATATGGTTCCAATTTCGATGGGGCATTTAAACGCATCAGTCCAGTCTTTTTTTTTTTTTTAATTTTAATTTTTAGTTTATATTGTTCTCACACAACCACGGGCTGCTATTATCCCCACTTGGAACTGCTCCTCCTCATGAGTTTCTCTCCTTCGCTGTCGATGGCCTCATAAAGCTGCTGGTTGTTTTCTTTTGTAGCATGGAGGTACCCCAGATAACCGACACACAAGGTGATGGTAATCAGTCCAAATGCCATCACTGGTTTATTCTGGGGAAGAAGGGGTGGATGAGCAGAGCATTCAATTATAACAAAATTCTAAAATACAAAATGAAAATATGAAGAAAGTACTGAACTTCCAATCTACTATTTTGTACTGTACTATTGCGCGCACCCGAATAAAAGCTGCACTCTTTATAAATGTCCACATCACTTTCTGAAAATGTAAAAACAATCGCCACAATATTTTTGATTTTGAAGGTACCCTTCAGTCATTTCCTCCCCATAGAAGCTCACTGTGAAGAAAACCAAAACCTTCGCTGATTGTCAGAAAAGTAAAACCAATAGTCACTACAAATTAATGTGCAGATATCTACCCATGCCCACATCAACACCTTAAACCAGGGGTGCCCATTAGGTAGATCCTGATCTTCCGGTAGATCTAAGACAGGCACCAAGTAGATCCGAGGAGTGTCGAGAAGAAAAAAAACAAACAACCATTTGTGCGTCTTTATACGTGTTAGTAATATATTTTTTGTGTTAATATACACTGCACACTAACCATCTTATCAGTCTCATTTTCACTAAAAAAATATTTAAAAAATAAAGCAGGTAAATCTAAATTTACGGTGGCGCGTGATTACGTCACCGGAAGTTCAGCAGTATGCAATTGCAGCTTGTGATCAGAGCTTTTCGCGCACACAGTAACGTGAATGCACTGATTGACATCTTTTATTTTGAAGGTGGCGAACACCGCTCGCTGTCAACGGATTACCGTAATGCACAGCTCCAACAATCTCTTTGGCGGTTTGTTTGACTTCGTTTTTGTATGGGGATACTAGTTTGACAGCATTAACGTCAGAGGAGTGCTAAGACCCCCCTAGTGCCCTTGCGGAAAGCGCTTTTTCGGTAGGAAATACAAAACTGCAAATGGAAGTACAGTCCGGTGTAACACGTCTCTTACGGGCTTGATGAAGAGTTCGGGGTTGACAGCTCTGAACAGTGTGGTAGTCTGTGCACGCCTCAAACCGGGCGTCCTGTAGTCTGTTTCGACATTCTTCTTTCCTTCACTGGCTTCCTTTGGTGCCATGTCTGCGTGTTACTAAATCCCGTAGGTACTTCCTCGTCGTTGTTTTTCTTCTTCCACAGATGGGAAGGAAGTCCGATTTACTTTCGGCGACCAAGAAGGTGCTCTTGAACAACTGGGAGGTCCGAGTTGCGAGACCGGAAAAAAAGCAACGCGACAGAGTTCAGTCTGACGTCACTCGACAATGGTTGACCTACACTGAAACCACGAAGGTTTTTATGAAGTGCAGGGTTGAGGACCGTAGATGTGGCGTGGGAATTTAGACACTGGGTCTTTATTTCTGTGACTCCCGTGCTCGCTGATTAAGGCGCACATGCGCAGTAGGTCGGTCAAATCATCGCAAACTACGGCAATAACAGTCAGACAATATACCTAAATAATGAATTCGCAAACAGCGGCGGATGTCGTAAAAAGATTACCTATCCAATTGGGTTCTTACGAGATGCCCATGCGTCTGCCGAATTTTTATTGTCTTTAAAATGACACTATATTAAAAGACTACAATAGAGGAATCAGAGTTGTCATTTCGGCTTTCCGAGCAAAGCAGTTTGTCGTGCGATTACATTATTGCTACTGATATTAACATATCGCCATCCGGAAATACTATTCAATTGTTAATTTAGGGGCCGTCGTTGTATACGCCACGACACAAGTCTTAGGCTGAGTGTTAACAGTGGCGCCGCGCGATGCACACGAGACACATGTGAATATAAGGGCCATTTGATTGTCACAGAAAAAAACCGCATTCATTTATTGATGAATTAACTTCATGATCTTCTGTTACCCACCGCCTAATTTACCTAGCAAAATTCGAAAAGGGGGAGTACGGCATTTGCAGCTTGAAAAGGCCACAGATTTATATGTGGTCAAGGCACGACCTGAGTCAAAGATGGCCGAGCTGTTGCGCAAAGGAAGCACTTAACATTTCTCATTGACCCCATGACGTTTTCACAACAACGGTTAAGGGAAAGTGGCATGAAGTTGGGAGATTAGGCGATTGGACTTTCCAAAGAGTACCACAAAATTGCTGCGATGCGTTACGCCAACGCATCCCGTTGTAACTTGGACACATTCAATATGGCCGCGATGTCGACATCGACTTCCAGCGCTCTGCGTGTGTTCTACTTTATTAATATCTGTGATTAATACTTCGTCCAATCAAAATCCAAATGCGGTGAGTTGACACGTTCTCGAGCGGGAAAAAGGAAACTGGTGTTTTCAAGTTTGACGATGTTTTCGGCGTGCTGAACAAAACTGTTGTACGAGTGACAACTCATTGTGTTTCAGCGTATTAATGCGATTTAAGATTTCATAATATCTGCCTTCGATTGAGTCCTACAGCCTACTTCTTTGAAGGTAACATCGTTTTCTCTTGTATGGGATGGCCTGTGTTTACATTGCAAAATGTAGGTACGGGGATGTGTTGCATCCGTAGACGAATGACACTGTAGATTTAAAGTGCCCGTGGAACCGCTGTTTTCCGTAATCCAAAACGTTAGCATTTTTAATTTTACGACTACACAACTCAAATAATGGAGTCGAGCAAATGTCCTAGTTTTAATCACGACTTAAGTTCAAGTACACGCATTGTTGTCGTGACTTGGACAACATTTCCTTGAATTAGTCGACTAGGGTCGTTTTTTCCACATTCTTATACCGGTATTTATGACAAAAATGGTCTCTACTAAATTGGTCGACAAACGGACGCACTTTTTTGACGTCAGAGCTGGCTAGGTCCCTTGTGAAGTTACTCTGACCCGTTATAGTGGAGATACGTGACAAAAATTCAAACAATAAATTCTCAACAACGTCAATGTCACGGATAAGAGTTTGGAAAAAACCGAAGGTTGTGACATTTTTAAAGACTTAAAGTAGGAAATGCCCCCCTTTTGTAACTCAAAACAAGATGCTCCTACATTTGTGCTTAAAAAAATAGTAACATATCCCACACTCCCATGCAGTCGACCATATTGGCAGTCAGCCGAATGATGTAGTCAGGTGTATGTAAATGTATCGATTGGTTTATATCTCTAAAGTCGTTTTAGTGGAGTTTAACAGTATGTTGCAATGGAGAAGTCTGCCCGAAAATAGCGGCCCCAGTTGGCACCCGGTGAATCTTCGTTGGTCATTTGACACATTACAACCACATGAGCACCAAATTAAATCACCGCGTTGCGCTGTGCTCTTTGACTCTAAAATGAAAAGGAACAACTAGAAAGATCAACAATGAATCTAGAATAAAGAGCGATCGTATTTGAGGGGGAAATATTTTACCTGGAACAAAGTGATGAGAACAAATTCAGAAACAGTCGGGTTTTGGTAGATTTAATCTTTTGATCACAAACAGCTAGATACATTCCACATACGCGGCCGCTTTCTTGATTGATTTCGCAACACAATTAAATCCATCATCTCGTCATCTCGTTCCTTTTGTCCGAGCAGGCACACTCTCCATTGTTGTGGTTTTTGCTTCGTTTGTTGTTCGGTAACGTAAAAACATCGACCAATTGGCCAGCGTACACTTAAGTAAGCGGGTCCTCGAGGCCGAAAAAAATGCCTTCATCATTTTATTTAGAACGGAGGAACCAAATTTACTCGAGGACCCATTTCACCACTACTTAAAGTACAATATTGTCAAAGGTGAATTTTTTTTCCTCACAGCTGAAACCAAGTCATCAGACCTCTCTTTTTGAGCTCTGCAATTTGTTTTCCCGACTTTCTTCTGCCCAGCAGGAAACCTATAAAAAGTTAGTCTCTGGTCAACTTTTTTCCTTTTGTGTTTGTGAGAGTCATTGCTTCACCTTCAAACAGAGCAATGATTCACCATATTTGGATTAGGCAAGCTCAATAAGACAATAATAACTCATAGCATCCAAAAGGTTGCACGCACCGATGATGATGAAACAGTTCAATTCCCTATTTCGAGGATGTCTTTAAAGCGTTCAGGTGAACATTAAATTTCACGACCAATATACATTGTGCAAAGTTACTATTGGAAAACTAAAATATACAAATATGGGAGTGTTGCCAATTTGGTCCCTTCTGACCAATCTAGCAACCATTTTCCTAAAAAAGGCAACATCACCATTCTCCACATTTAGGGATGGCGATGACATCTGAAGGCACGGTTGAAACCGAGCTCGAAGAGGAGGAAAACCTTGGACCACAGCCTCTATGCAGACTCGAGGTATGTAATCATGAGATTTTGTTTGACTTTTGTTGTATGCTAAGGGCTAAGTGGCTATGCGGGACCAAAATGTTGCATGAATGGAATCTATGTGAAGGTAGTAGAGATGGTAGCTATGACTTTAAGGACGGTTCCGTTCACATTAGGTTTTAGAATTTAGATCATTCAGGGTTTTGTTTGTTTGTTTGTTTTTTTATTGGAAGAACCTGAAAAAAATCCTCGACTGGTTCATTTTTTGCTCATATTTTGGGCATGTGTATGTTCATTGTACAACTAAATTTGACTAAAACTGAAATGTGAGTGAAACTAATAAGCATTTTTGCACCAAAAGACTAAGACTAAATCTAAAATGGCTGGCAAAAACAACTCTGATGTATATTAATTAACTGTTGTTAATCTGTTTTTAATCACCAAACAATATTTAAAAAAATACCCCCAACATTTATTGCTTCATAAACAGCTTGGAAATTCGAGCGGGTGTGTGTGTGTTTTGTGTGTGTGTGTGTGTGTGTGTGCGTGTGCGTCGGAATTTTCTCTGCAGCAATGTGGAATAGGGGCCAGCGACATCAAGAAACTGGAGGATGCAGGTTTCCACACCATTGAGGCGGTGGCCTACGCTCCAAAGAAGGAGTTGCTTAACATAAAAGGCATCAGTGAAACCAAAGCTGATAAAATTATAGTAAGTTTCCATTTGTTGAATCATATACAGTATATATTTTTTTTCCTGTTCAATCTTGCTGAGAATTTTTTTTTGTCTTATTACCATGTTTTACGTACTATAAGGCGCACCTAAAAGCATTCAATTTTCTCAAAAGCTAACTGTGCACCTTAATAACTAACTAATAAATAATCCGATGCGCCTTCCACATGGATCAATAGTCTGATTTCTTGGACATAGTATTTTAAATGTTCTCTAAAGTGCTTTGTTACAGCTGCAGCGGTTGTGAAAGCTCTAAATAAATAAAGCGGAATTGTATTTTATTGTATTACCTTTGGCGTATTTCCACCTAGTGGATGCATAGCGCAACCGCAGCCACTATTGTAGCTTCTATTCTCTGCGCTTTATAATGCGGTGCGTCCTAGATATGAACACGGTTTGAAAATAGGCTATTCAATGAAGGTAAGCCTTATACTCTGAAGTGCCTTATAAGTGCAGAAAATACGGTACTTATTTGTCCTATCTTTAAATGTCACTTAATCACCACAATTAGAATGACTCATCCTGAGTGTGTGGGTGTGGGCGTAAATCCATCCATTCATTTTCGAATCCGCTTATCCAAGGGTCCACAAGGACCACAAGGGTTGCGGGCCGTGCTGGAGCCTATCCCAGCTGTCTACACCCTGCACCGGTTACCAGCCAGTCGCAGGGCACACATAGACGAACAACCATCCACGCTCACACTCACAGCTAGGGACAATTTAGAGTGTTCCATTAACGCGCCACGCATGTTTTTGGAATATGGGAAGAAACCACATTACCCGTAGAAAACCCACACAGGCACAGGGAGAATACGCAAACTCCAAACAGAAAGGCCACAGCCGGAATCGAACCCCACACCTCTACACTGTGAGGCCCACGTGTTAACCAGTCAACCACCGAGCCGCCCTGATGTGTTTTAAAGATTACGTGATGTAATTTTATTCACACCAATTATTTTCGAGATATTGAACTTGCCTGAATTAATTGAAGTTCTTCCAACTCCCACAATTTTGTTAGACCCTTCCTCTGTTGCCATCACGTGGAAGGATCGCAACAGGCAGTGTCGGCCACCTGTATTTTTTAATTTGCAATCCTTTACTGATTACAAAGAAATGACAGCCAATCAATGGATTCTGCAGCTGAGACCTTTGTTGTGATTTTATAAATTGACAGATTGTGTTGCAAATTCTCATATGAAGCTACTAACCCACTTTCACACTATGAGTCATTCTGCTAACTCTTCAATGGTTTGGTCTTTTCAGACTGAATCTGCCAAGCTTGTGCCTATGGGCTTTACCACAGCTACTGAGTTTCACCAGAGAAGAGCAGAAATCATCCAAATCTCAACAGGCTCTAAGGAACTGGACAAACTCCTACATGGTTTGTAGATATTTATCTGCAAAGTTTTATCCAAGTCCACATATCCATCAGTTCCTTGGATTTCAATCCAAATCGGTGATAATGGTCTTTAAACTTGTTTCTTTTTACCATTAATTTTATATGACTTTTATTCATATACAGTGAAACCACATGTTACAAACCTAACTGGTTCAGTGATCATGTTTATAACTTAAAACCTTCATAAATCGAGGTCATTAAATGAATCAAAATCGAGTTAATCCGTTCCAGTACCAAAACTAAGTCGAGACTTTTTTTTTTCTTTTACCAGTACTGAATGTGCGTAAAATGCATAAAATGTAATAGAGACAGTCACAGCTCAAGCTGTATTTAATTTTTCTTTAAATCTTTTTTTTTTTTCCCGCGGGCCATGGAGCACCTTAAAACCCCAAAAGAGGAACTTGACCCCGCAAGAGAGAGATCACAACAGCAGATGTTGCTTTTTGTGAAAATGTTGTTTACTTTTAAGTGAGGATAGCCAGTGTACTGGTAAACAACCTTGGCAAACTTGTTTTATTTGTCGATTTTATTTGTAGATGTGTACATGGAAAGCTTGAATTTTAGCAATGAGTTGAAACTGTAATGGTTACGCACTATGGTAATCGACTGTTTAGCACGTCCACCTAATAGTACAGAGATAGAAGGTTCGATTCCAGGCAACCGGCCTTCTTGTGTGGAGTTTGCTTGTTCTCTTTGGGTTTTCTCTGGGTACTCCAGTTTCCTTCCACATACCTGAAGCATGCACTATAGGTTAATGGAACACTCGAAATATTCCCAAGTTGTGGAATCCTTTTGGAAAAAAAATATAATTATGTGAAAAGATGAGTATGAAATATAATTGAATTATTAAAAACCAAATTGATTCAGCCTCAGCCAGGATTTTAACCTCAAGCCTTTTGATCACACAGTGGGCAACCAAGTGAGATAAAGCTGCCCTTTTAAAACCTGGATTTTATTTCAAAATTTTGAAAATGAAAAATTGCCCATATAGGTAAGATGACCTCTAGGTAAAACGGTTTTAATCTGTCAAAAAATACAGTACAGTGGTAACTCTACTTACAAAATTAATTTGTTCTGGATGAAATTTCTTAACTAGAAAATTTTGCAAGTAGAGTCGCGTTTTGCATGTAAATGCCCTAATCCGTTCCATGTAAATGCCCTTTTAAAACCTGGATTTTATTTTGAAAATGAAAACATTCCCAGACAGATAAAATGACCTCAAGGTAAAACGGTTTTAATCTGTCAAAAAATATAGTACAGTGGTAACTCTAATTCCGAAATTAATTGGTTCTGGATGAAATTTCTTAACTAGAAAATTTTGCAAGTAGAGACGCTGTTTGCATGTAATCCGTTCTAAGCCCCCCCAAAATTCAAACATAAATGTTTTATAAAGCATAAAAATGTATGAAAACAGGCATAAGGCATGGAAAAAAAGTGTTTCCGGTGTTCATCAAATAGTTCGCTGATTTTTTTCGATACATCAATGGATGGTATTTTCTTAACATTACGGTGCGAGCATGCAACTGTAACACAGAAAACGTGGTTTAAACTGTCGTCGCAGATCGCGGCCGCCGCCATATTTCAATGTTGTTGACAGACGACAGGGCAAACGACGCACGCGCTCAACTTGAATATCGCGAGAGTTTGCACCGATGTAAACCCTCTACACAAAAATGTAGAGGGTTGTTTGAAAAAAAAAAATGCCGACCGTAAAGTTTTTTTTCGACGTAGAAATTCTCAGTCAGTCAGGTTGCCGTAAACACACTACTTTTTTTTTCTACGCCTAATGGCCCCTAAGATGAACGAGGCACTTTTGCAGCGGGTTAACTATCGTAGTTCATGTGTACCGTTGAAAAATGCTTCTCTCGGCCCTTCATATTTTTTGCCGGTACCCTCAGTGATTTTTTCAAAAAAAATTTAAATAACAGCCACCTGCCTGGCATCACGTCCTGCTAAAAAAAAACTCATGTCGCAGGGTATGACGCAAATCTCGTTGAAAGAAATTTTGAAATTCCATATTTATTCCACACATTTTTACAGCATTGGAAAACGTTGAGGATGTTTGTGTTAGGTTTGTCCCCCTACAGAAACTACATTATAACAAAAATATATTCAGAATTTACCTCCCCCATCTTTTTCCTTTTTCAAACATTCTTGAAAAAGCTCCAGGGAGCCACTCGGGCGATCTAGTCACCCGGTCTAATCACTTACAATACCTAATAATGTCACTAGGCTTGCATTCTCAAGTAAACATGTTAAAAAATGCATTTTCTACTCCATCAAAGGCATTTTAATAAGTGTACTTGTCGTATTTTGTGGAACTAATAGAAATAAAACAAATTCAAAGTTGGTTAGATATCAGCAATTATTTCACTGCTTTCGACTGATGTCGTTTTTCGCTTTGGTATCATTATTTCTTCTTCCAGTGTTGGTGTTTCCAACTAAAAAATTGTTAGCGCCGGGGCGAAAGTTAGCATGTTATTTAATTTAAGCTATTTACTGACGCCCCGGTTGGACTTGACTGTAAAACTAAGCACAACAAAAATAAACAAATTGTATATTTAATTTTTTTTTCCCATAATTACCTAGTCCTAGGAGCATCTGCATTCCATATTACAATTGAAAAAAAATAATAGTGACACTACTTTTTATTTCTTCTGGAGGTGGGATCGAGACTGGTTCCATCACAGAGATGTTTGGAGAGTTTCGAACAGGGAAGACCCAGCTGTGCCATACGCTTGCTGTCACATGCCAGGTACCATCCAATTATTTCAATATGATATATGAGCAGGTATTGACACCATTTTCTCTGACACTTCAACTCAAGTGCTTTAATATCCATTGTTCATGTGTCCATTATGTCCAACTTGATTTGAGTCCATCCCTCCGCTGAACCTCGTCATGGGTGAGCTGGAGCCCATCCCCGTTAACTTTGGGCTATTTGCCAGCATAATCGCAGGGCACATATAAGACCAAGAAGCATTCAAACCCACACAAGAATTGTCAGAACATGCAAACCTCACACTGGAACATTGTGTAAAATTTCAAATCCAGAATTTCAGACCTGTGAGGCAGATGTGCTAATCACTTGTACACTTGTTGTGCTGATTATAGGGGTGTTCACATGGCACACCTTTACTCCGGTGCTACACCGATTTTGTTGCGATATATTTTACACCGGAGCAAATTTTGTGGAGCGGTCACACGTACAAAGCCGCTGAGTGTGTTAGCACCGGTGCAGCTCCACTTGCGTTCACACGGCAGCTTCTGCAGCGGATCAAAACGACAGAAAACAAATGAGCTGTCGTGTTGGTTCTTTTTTAAAACTTTTACACAACTCAAGCACCTACTGTACAGGCACGTCCTTCTCCTTCTCAGTCTCCGTGCCTTCAGCTCGAGAGTGACCGCCCCGGAAAATGTAAATCACTTCAATGACCCTCAGAAAAGCAAACGTAATGTAATGCGCCAAACAGAAACTCAAGAGAGGAAATCACAAAATAAATTCTATGGAGGGCCGGGGGGTTGTGAACACACAATAAAGGAACAAACTACACAAACAACTCCGAGACAGCCCAGTCTCCTACAAAAGGAAAGATGACGTTTGGGGACTATTCACCCCCCCCCCCCCAACCCCCTAGTTGAGATCTAGTTCTAGTTGAAATGGTATAATCCAAGAGGTGCTTGCTACTGTTACCATCCATGCCTTGTGTCGTTAATAAACAAACACATGACGGAAGTCCAACAGAGCATGAAAGCAACGCATTCTCGCCGTACGTAATCAACTCTTCCCTTGCGTAGTGAGGCTACTCCCTCCCGCAAACGAGCATTTGCTCCGGAGCAAATTGGGGAGTTCACACGTGCAAATTTACATCGGTGTTGCTCCACAAACGAGCATTTGTTCTGGAGCAATTTTTTAAACCACCTCCCTGAGGTGGGTCAAATTTGCTCTGGAATAAGCTGTTTTCCGGGGCTACCACGGAGCAAATTTGCACATGTGACCGCTCCACTGGCGCAGCACCGGCATAGCACCGGAGCAAATATTGCCGTGTGAACACCCCTTTTGAGATATCTTAAACTGGGTTCACGGTGGTAAAACTACTCCCAAGATGTGAATGTATTCAACTCAACTGCATTTATAGAGCACAACCACCGCTGTATACAAAGTGCTGTACATGGAAGCAAAAACAATTCAAACAATAAAGAATACCAAGGACGGGAGAAAGCACAAAATCTGTAAAACGAAAAATCAAGTCTCATGCTGAGCCAAAAGCCAAAGAATAAAAATGAGTTTTAAGACGAGTTTTCAAGATGGGCAGCGAAGGGGCTTGCCGAATGTTCAGTGGGAGGTCATTCCAAAGAGAGGGACTAGCAACGGAAGAGTCTGGATACCTTCTCAGCCTCCGCTTAGTTCTTGGTATCTCAGATAGTGTCTGGTCCGCAGATCCGGGGCAACGGGCAAGTGCGGAGGAGCTCAGATATGTAAACTGGGGCGAGGCCATTTAAAGATTTGAAAACAAATAAGATCTTCAAAATAACTCTAAAATGTATAGGGAGCCAGTGAAGGGATGCTAGAGCAGCGTTCTGGACCAACTGGAGATGCTTAA
Organism: Hippocampus zosterae; assembly: GCF_025434085.1. Classification (NCBI taxonomy): domain Eukaryota; kingdom Metazoa; phylum Chordata; class Actinopteri; order Syngnathiformes; family Syngnathidae; genus Hippocampus; species Hippocampus zosterae. The sequence continues at coordinate 10,694,071 of NC_067469.1, forward strand.
TGGAGGATTGGCCGACTCCAAAGCAAAAAGTGTATTACAGTAATCCAGCCAGGATGTGACATCGGCATGAGATTATTTCAAAATGCTCTTGAGAAAGGAGAGGCTTGATTTTTAGCCAGTTGCCTAAGATTAAAGAAGCTGCATTTATCAATGGAACCAATTTGCCAGTTCAATTTCAAATCACTGTCCAGTTTAAGAGCAAAGTTTGTTCCTGTTGCCGTAAGATGAGGAGCCAGGGGGCCCAAATCCGCAGGATGGGATGTACAAGGGCCACTGGGACTAAATACTTCTGTGTTCTTCTCATTGAAATTCAAGAAATGTAGTGCCATCCAGGTCTTGATTTCATTGAGACAGGATAAAAGTGGCCTCACCGTCATTGCACACACGGGAGATGAATTACTGAGGCCACCAAACCGTACCCTCTCAACGCCTAGGATATGCCTAGAAATTTTGTCCATTCGGGTTATGAACTGAAACTGTTCCTAAAGGGCAGCCCCAAAAATTTTTTTCATTAATTTCTGGAGCAATAAGCGTTGCCATGTGGGCCCTCAACATTTCAAAATAAATTAAAATAAAGCAATCTAGGAACAAGTCAACGAAACATGTACAAAAAGTCGTTTCCTTTGTCCATCCCACAGCTGCCCATGGATCAAGGGGGTGGGGAAGGGAAAGCCATGTACATCGACACAGAGGGAACCTTCAGACCAGAGAGGCTCTTGGCTGTCGCCGAAAGGTGAGTTGGGAAATGTTTTCCACAATGGCAACTCGGGGTGAAACAAGCCCTTCAGTTATTTGAGTGTGTTTATTCAAAGGGAAATAAGTCATTAAATAATCAGAGTATGCCATTATTTGTAAATTGTGGACATTTTGAAACTTTTTTTTGTGGTTAAGGGCTGTGTAAATAAATTTGACTTGACTTGATAAATTTTTTTCTACCTCGGGTAACCATTTATTTTGTCTGACTGTCGTGAAGACAAAGTCAAGCCAACGGCCACGACAGTTTTAATATAGGCCATTCATTGAAGGTGCGCCTTATACAATGAGTGGTACCGCTACTTACGAAATGAATTGGTTCTGGAAGAAATTTCTTAACTTGAAAATTTTGTAAGTAGAGGCGCGTTTTCCATGTAAATGCCGTAATCCGTTCCAAGCCTCCTCAAAATTTAGACAAATGTTTTCTAAAGCATAAAAATGCATCAAATTATGTAAAAAAATATATGTTAGAATTAGATTATTGCACAATAAATGACACTTGTGCATAATGTCAAAAGCAAAAGAGTAAAGAATAAAAATTATGGTCATTTAACTTCTAACTGCGTCATTGTTTTTTGCCCTCTTTAGTTCATGTTCTCCCTCAGAAGTGGTTTCTGCCTAACGTTTTGTAAAGAATTGATCCAAGGACATTTTCCTTTGTGTGCTTTTAACAATCCTTTGAAAATGTCGAAGGCAAACATCAGCATAGTGATCGTGCGACTGGTGAACACATTTTCTGGGTGATTCACATTTAATCGTAAAAACATCGGAACGCCTCATGGCCCGAGGGGCGAATGATGAGGATGCTCCATAGACAAATATCTATCTATTTATCTACACACATACAGGTAGAGGTCCCTCTTAGCCAATGGGATGCCAGGAAGATGCTCGGTAATAGCCAGTGGCAGAGCAGCTATAAGTAAGTTACGTTCAGGATTTTCGGAGCTGCGAGTAGCAGACCAGACTGTATTTTTACCTTTCGTATCTTGAAATTTCTTTCGGAACGAGGGGCAATATTTTCCTGTTGACGCATTTCAAACTTGAAAATTTCATATAAAGAGGCGTTTGTAAGTAGAGGTACCACTGTACTCCGAAGCGCCTTAGAGGGCGAAAAATACGGCATGTGTTCCCTTTGTTTTCATGACTTGAAATCAATGGCGCAGCAAGCCATGGAGCAAGAACTCACAAAAAAAAATGAATAATTCACAACCGAATATGTTAAAAAAACCCTCATCAAATCAAAAGGATGCATTTGCCAAGTTATGTTTTTTTTTTTGTGTCACTAGATATGGGCTAGTGGGCAGTGATGTTCTGGACAATGTGGCCTACGCTCGAGCTTTTAACACGGATCATCAGACTCAGCTGCTGTATCAGGCATCTGCCATGATGGCTGAATCCAGGTCAGTTTGAATTAAAAACAATTGTGATTTAATTTACTTTTTCCTTTGACTTTTTTTTTTTTGCCCGCCTGTACAACATTTCAAGTCATTGTTCAAAATAGATTTTGGACCTTTTATTAGCGCCCGAGCAATGACCATCACAAGGTTCCTAACGTTTCTGTAGAACACGGATGTCAAACTCATTTTGGTCGTGGGCCACATTGTAGTTACGGTTTGCCTTGGAGGGCCGTTATGAATTTTGGAAACCATATAAATGTTTAATCACCTTCACATATTACATGCACAGCACACAACAAATTGATGAATAGCTAGTTTAAAAATAAGAAGTCAAGAATAATGACTGTTATTGTGGATTACACATGACAATTTGAAATTTTGGTTCAGACTTGCGCAGGCTTCATCAAACTTGACATGCTTGATTTGCTTTCGCGGGCCACATAAAATGATGTGGTGGGCCAGATCTGGCCCCCGGGCCTTGACTTTGACGCCTGTGCTGTAGAACTTATTATTATTATTACTGCTGTTACTTTTTTTGCACAATTTTTTTGCACAATGAATTGCATCTTTCCAAGACCATTCACGAAAACTCACAAAGCTTTACACACTCATCCAACCTGGCGAAAATTCGGTATTGATATTTGAGCTGGTGTCCAAAGTATATAATATCAGAGTCAGCTGTTGTACTGTAAATTTCTTTGGGCCATTTACTTTATTCCATCTCCATACCGAAAATTAGAAAAAAACAACAACAAACAAATATTGGCCTTTTGGTGCTCCTTGCAGTGTATATGGAATGCGAGGTCTTGCATTTATCTGGTTGCATGCGTGCGTGTGTGTTCATAGGTATGCTCTGTTAATAGTCGACAGTGCCACAGCTCTGTATCGAACAGACTACTCAGGCCGAGGTGAACTGTCAGCCAGACAAGCGCACTTGGGACGCTTTCTACGCATGCTGCTCAGGCTTGCTGACGAGGTATGGTGGGTGGTTGTTGATAGCCTTTGTTTACGGTGCCTTGAAAATTGTGAATTTCCTCTCCTCGTTTTTTGTTTTTGTTTTTTAAGATGCAGTTTTGGGCTATGTTCACATTGCAGCTCAATTCTGATGTTTTTGCCCACATGAAACACATATTTTATTTTATTTTTTTTAATGCAGTTGGAATAGTGCAATTACGATTTCTTTCAAATGCAAGCTAGGCTGTATTGGGCTTTATGCGATCGGGTTTTTGGGGTTGATCGGGCCGTCAATTACCCATCCCTGCCACCCTTAAAGAAGCTATATTGTCAAAATAGAATCATGGCGTATTCCCTTGGTCATCTTTTCCTCAACATGTGCCCACAACAGTTTGGCGTGGCAGTGGTAATAACCAACCAGGTGGTTGCACAGGTCGATGGGGCTGCCATGTTCTCTGCTGATCCAAAGAAGCCAATTGGCGGCAACATTTTGGCTCATGCGTCCACTACGCGGTAGGTGGCAGTGTTCATTTCATCTTTAGTGATTCTTTGCACGTACTGCCGTTCAGTTACACTTGCCATGGTTTGGAATGGTCATTATTATTATTCGTTTGAGCCGTAATTATACCACAAACTATAATCCCAAAACAGTTTTCTTGTTATTTTAAACGTGTCCTTTCAACAGTTCCGTTCCAAATAAATGGCTTACAGATTTGATTTTGGAAAAAATGCACCTGATGTACACATGTACATGCAGCGACAATTCTGTCAAAACTAAATCCATCATTTGTTGCTAATCTTAATTCCGTGAAAAAAAAAAGAAGCTCATGTCTCCGTTGAAATGTTGGATATTACTAGTATTTTTTATTATTTCATTTGGCAGCCAGCAACCATTTTTGGAAAACGACCTTATTCAAGACTTTGAGGCTATTACTAAATAAATTATAATCGGTTTTTTTTTTCAGGTAATATATATGATATTATAATGACCGTCATTTATTTATGGGTTTTTGCGATTGGCGGCGGCCCATGTCCATCATTTTCCTCGCGGGAGTCGAGTTTCTGTTTTACGTCAAACTTCCAAATGGAAATTTTTTTTTTGTCTTGTATTGAGTGTGGTGAACTATCCATGCACTTGTAAAAAATATACAGAGCACTTTTATTTCATTTTTTAAAGCTAAAGTCGGCTTTTAACAGTCCTTCAAAAATGTCTAAGGCAAACATCAACATAGTGAGCGATCGCCCGACTGGTGAACACTTTTTTTTTTTCTGGGTTTCACATGTACCTAAAACTTTCGGAATGCCTCATGGCCCGAATGACGAGGACGGTGCAGACATACATCTATCTACACACATAGACACACACTCTTAGCCAACGGGAAAGTCGGCGCTCCAAGTCGCAGCCCATACTGTATTTTTACCTTTCGGATTTATAAATTTCTTTCAAAACAAGAGGCAATATTTTCCTGTTGGAAGGGTTTTTTTACTTGAAAATGTTGTATTTAGAGACATTCATAAGTACAGGTATCCCTGTATGTGGCTTCTTATGACTTGAAAAAGACAAGCTATTAGGAAACTTGAAAGGTTACAGAAACGTCCCCGTTTTCACAGTTCCATCATGCATCCGATTGTCCCCCAAGCTCCAAATGTATTTTCCTTGCAGACTTTATCTGAGAAAAGGCCGAGGAGAAACAAGAATCTGTAAAATCTACGACTCACCTTGCCTGCCAGAGGCGGAAGCCATATTTGCCATTAATGCCGACGGGGTGGGAGATGCTAAAGACTGAGGCGGCGGTGCAGCAAACAGAAAGAGGTTTCTAACTAGTCTGATCAAAACCCGAAAAACGTCTGTGAACTGGACTGCCAGGAAATCTAGAATCTGCGAAAGTCAGAGTGAAGGTGCTGTCGGTGGGCAGCCAGCGAGGTTTGTTAAGCAGCAAGGTAATTGGAATATGGAAGAGCATATCGATATATAATATTACACATAGAGAGAGAGAATTAATTTAAGTTGCAGTAAGTATAAATACAAATAAACAATAAAAAGTGGGATTTTCTTTCTGTGTTTGGGAAGTATCTGTTGTGTGATGTCCACTGTGGTAAATGTTGCTTTGGATGACTCAACATTTTTTCAAAGCACGGTTCTAAAAAGTGATCTCATTATGATTTTTGCAGAAATGCAGACTTTTGTCAACTTATGTGGATGACAGTAAATCTCATGCATATTTGTCTGTGAGTGCGTCAGAGTGAGATTTGTAACCCATGTGTTCATATGTTAAAATACGGTCCAAGTAGTGATCAGTTCATATTACTAAATATTGATAGGTGTTTGTGTGGTGTTTTTTTTTTTGTTTTGTTTTGTTTTTTGGAGACGCGGGGTCTGCTCCGGAGTCTGCTGAGCCATTGCTGGGTTTGGTTGAAGAATTCCGTTTGACACAGCTATTTTTTTCTTTTTTTGAATAAAGATTTTATTCTTGTCAAGTGCTGTTGTCAAAGTCACCACCTCCCAAATCTTTTGTGCTTCCCTTCTTATAAGAAGCATGGTTGGCTAATGTTACAACACAAGATCCAAGCCTCATTTCCACAACCTCTACACACAGGACACCACACCATTCCCACTTCCTACAGTTCCAGTCGTGCAACCGAGGGTGGACACCCAGTAGTTCTACAATAGTTTGAAGCATACATTGACACACAGGGAACTGAACTCCATGGGCTTGCGCAGCGACACATGTATGGACCTTGAGAGTAGGTGGGAGGCGGAGTTTGACATCAACCGGGTTCACAATCGCCCCCACCTCAAACAGCCCGATGAATGCCCTAACTTGCGTGAGCTGCTCGCCAGATGCAGATCCCACATGGAGAGCCATACCTGATGCCCAGGACGGTAATCGGGTGTAGGATGTCATCGGCGAGCAGTGATTTGTTGATTTCGTTCTGCGGTGTGTGACAATGCTGTACAGATCTCCCTCCAGACACGATGGGCCTTCTTCAGCTGTAGTTGTATGCATGGAATGTCCACTTGGTTTTCTTCAGAGGAAAGCATAGTGGATTGGTAACCGCACACAGCTTGAACCGTGACCGACCTGTGGAGGACGAGACAAAGGAGTTGTGGGCGTATTCAATCCATAGAAGCTGACAGGGCCATGATGCTGGTTGATGGAGAGAGACGCAACGGAGTGTCGTCTCCAGGTCTTGGTTGAACCCTCTCACTTTGACCATTTATTGCGGGTCTCATCATGAAGGGAGGCTGGCTATGGCTCCGCAAAACATTTTCCACACTTGAGGCCCCCAGCCTGACAGAATGTCCATTGGGATACCATGGAGTCGGAACACAGACATGACAGAGCAGTTGAGCAGTTTCTCATGACCCGAAAGGGTAATATGTCCTTTCTCACTTGCTGTAGTGTTGCGACATCACAGTCTAAACCAGTGCCGCAGGAATCTAAACCTTGCCAAATGCGCCAAAACCGCAATTGTACTCACCCAAATTGATGTGGTTTATCTTCCCTTAATGCTCACATCGACATGCAATGAAACAAAAATAGTGTAAGCTTGTTATATTATTATCATTTTATGTTTGAGCATCATATTATTTCATGTTAAGCATACCTAAATTATCTTCTGTTGTTTAACAATTGCTTAGACATGTTTTTATGTTGATAGGTTCTGATTGGCTGTTAAAGGAAGAGAAGCAGGAAGTGATTTTAGTTACGTGAGTTGTGTTCTCGAACGTGCGTCTATCCCCCCCCCCCCCTTTTTAATAAACTGCATTGAAGGATTCCATCTCTCCTTTTGTCGTTCGTGAAGAAGAGCTATCCACTAGAAACCACGAACCCCTCAATTTACAATAGCATGACTGTTTCTTTATATTTTTAATGTCTTTGTGATAAGAAACATGACAGTTTCGCAACACAAGAATAGTTACTATGACAAAATAAAACAATGATTAAAACTTTACTTTTATAAATCCTAGCCATCCGCACGGTGGGCGGGTACCGAGGATCATACAACAGCTTTCATCTAGTGATGTGTCGTTCGCGAACGAGTCGGCTCCCACCTCATTGGGAGCCGGAAGGGGAGGCTTACACACACACGCGCGCGCGAGCTGCAGTTTAGAGAAGGGGCAGGGGTTAGAGAAGAGACACACACAGCAGCACACTGAGCAGCACGCGAACAAGACAGACGAGGGGACGAGAGAGCTAGTTAGTGAAAAAAAACAACAACACGGTGGAAAGTGGAAAGGTGAGAAAATGGATAGGAAACGCAGTGAAATATGGACTCATTTCAATTTAATTGATAGTTCAAAGGCAGCGTGTAGACTGCGCAAGGTTAAAATATCCCATAGATCAGGCTCCACAAATAACCTGCACAGGCACATCAGAAATGTCCACCCATCAGTACAATTTGAAGAGAAAAGACAAGCAAGGGAACCAGCTATTAATGAAGGTGCTAGTGTGTCTGCAACTGTTGCTGCTGCTGCAATGTCACAACTGCCGAGATGTACAACCCAGAGCTCTATGAGCCACTTTATGCAAAAAGCTATAAAACCAGCAAAACAGAACACAATTGACGAGGAACTGGGTAAAATGATTGCAAGGGATTTTCATCCATTTTGTGTTGGCTGTGTGTTGTCGCAACATCTGTCCCCTCAGAGAGAATCTTCTCCAAAACAGGGCAAATATTAACAGAGAGGAGAAACAGGATCAGCCCCTCAAAGCTGAGGCACTTGGTTTTTCTTCATGCCAATCTTCGCTAACAACAAGCTAAAACCTTTACCTGGATGCTGCTTTTTTTCTTTTTGTTTTACAAATTTTAATTTATAATTTGTTGTGTGGTATTCAAAGCTTACTTATATTTTACTGTAAATAGTTAAAAGCTTATAAATATACACATTCAGAGATTGGAACTTTTTGACGACCTTGTTTTGAGATGGGTCTTTGTACTTTGTTTTTATTTTTGTAGCACTCCATGGCGAGTATGTTCAGAAGAATATAAATAAAGTAATATAAATAATACATATTTGATATAATGTCTTTTTTTGCATTAGTACTTCGTTTTACACATAACTTTACGTTATTTTTGGTATTAAATTAATTTAGTCAACAAAAAAAACTGAGGAGCCATTTGGGAGCCCAAGAGCCGGCTCTTTTTAGGGAGCCGATCCAAAAGAGCCGGCTCTCTAAAAGGAGCCGGAATTCCCATCACTACTTTCTTCACCGTTGATCGTAAGTGAAATGGGTGTCCGCTGTTATGTGTTCTGTGACTGTACACTAGATGGAAGTGTTGCTAAATAAATTCTGTTGAGAGTAAAATAGAGCTCCAGCTACACTCTGGCCTTGTTATTTTAGCCCCCCGTCCCCTACACCACATTCTTTTTCAGGTTAAGGACGTTTAAAGGGCAGACGGGAACTTCCGTCCTATCTTAATCCGTCCTTTTTTCTTTTTTTTATACTTCTCGTCTTCCTTCCCAAAAATGGGTGTAGTTCCGGGACGGACGTCCATGAGGTTTTTATAAATTCATGTTTTATTTGACTGATGTTTTTGTTTGTTTGTTATTTTTAAAAGATGAAATGAAACTCCTCAGGGTGTCATTTCATTTAGATTTTTAAAATCTTAATTCCAGTGTCACCGCATGGTACTTTCCATGCCGAGAGGTGCACTTGGTCCACCCGCTGGGAATGTCCTCCTGTGGAAAATATGGATCCGGGGAATTCTTCACAATGTGAGGAGTCTGCTTACATGTGGCACGGTGGGCGACTGGTTAGCGTATCCGTTAGCACGCACGCCTCACAGTGCAGAGGTCATGGGTTCAATCCCGGTCTTCCTGTGTGGAGTTTGCATGTTCTTCCCGTGCCTGGTTGGGTTTTCTCCGAATACTCCAGTTTCCTACTACTTTCCCAAAACATGTATAGCAAGCTCATGGAACTCTAAATTGTTCCTAGGTGTGAGTGTGAGCGCGGATGGTTGTTCGTCTGTGCGTGCCCTGCGATTAGCTAGCAGCCAGTTCGGGGTGTACCCCGCCTACTGCCCGAAGACAGCTAAGAGAGGCTCCAGCATGCCCCATGACCCTTGTGAGCAGATCAGAAAATGGATGGATATCTTATCTATATATACTGTATAGAGAAAGAGAGGGCGAGAGAGAGAGAGCAAAAAGACCAGAATGGATTCAATTCTTTATTCCTGCTTATGGTGCTTGCTCAACAAATGCCTTGATTGAAAACTTCAGTTAATGACGGACACGTGTGTTAAAATTTGTAAAAACAGCAGTGATACGCATGTTTATTTCATCAAGCGAAATGGCATACAGACAAAAAGGTACAGTACTGTAATTTATATGACACTGCCAATTAAAATGAATTGGAGAGGTTTTCACCATATATTTACAGTATGTCAAATTCTGACAGAATTGAGCATAAAAAATATTCGATACTTGTCGAGAGTAAGCACATTACAGCATTTTTTAAAAAAATAGACAAGAGGACAAACTATCCAAATGAAAACTACAAGTTATTACATGAAACGATGCAGCAAAAAACTTGCTAGGAGAACAATAGTCCAAAGAATCTGAGAAAAAAAAACGTAGAAAAAACACCTGATGCGGTTTGTTGATATCGTCATTGACCAGTTATGAGAGGTATGAGTCATTTCACAGGTAGATCAGTGTGAAAAAGTTGCACTGGTGGGTTGGGGCCACGGCCCCTGCATACACTCAGTTCACGTGGATGGGAACTATGGCCTCTGCAGTTCTAAGGCATGCATACTGTGTACGGGAGAGGAAGCCACCTATTGAACCATGCTGACCCATCCCATAAATAGAAGGTAAGAAAACCCATTGTCTGTCTTCACACATCATAAAATTGGAAAAAAAACAAAAAAAACCCAACAATCTCAAATCTAATCATGCAAAATTTTACATGGCAAAAAAAATCAGTTGTCATAGTCGACAACTATTCATGTAAACATTTGTATACTTGATATTCACAGCCTATCCATTCAACCACAATTTTTCTTTTTTGGGGGGGATAAATTTGAGGCATCTGTAAAAAAAAAGAAATAATACGGTTGATTTTGTTTTTTTCCAATTTCACCTTTATAGTGGAAAAGCCACAAGAAATGCCGATATGAACTATCATATATTTGCCCATGTATCGAGGACATTAAAAAAATGGAGCTTGGTTAAACCTGGCAAAAAAAAAGAAGCTTTTTTTTTGGGCAACTTCAGTGTTAGACACCAGCGCGACCGCAATTAAATTTTTTTTTTAAATTAAACCGAAAAACTAATCAGATGAAACGGATCCCAAAACCCTGAACGCTTATGTCGTTCAAAAGAAAAAAGACAATTCTTTGTCATCGTGAAGTGCTATCAGATTCCCTCTTCTTTACTGTATGGACAACAAAAAAATATCGGAATGATTGCCATTCACCTCCAAGGTAATTATCACAATCATCAATTTTGTCGTATGTGACAAAGATGCTCAAAGGCCAACTCTCAAAGTCTTTGCACCTTTACTGCTAAACGAGACTTTTCCAGTTCGTAGAAATCAAAAGACAGACAGTCACGTCTTTAAGAGCAAAAACAGTGCATCTTTACGGGAAACCGCGCAACACCCGCCGATGCATTGCAGAATCAGAAGTAGGCGGCACCACAGCATATTCAGTGTGTGAACTAATTGGATGAAAACCGCTTTCTGTGTGTGGAGGCGTATGCTTGAGGGTGTGGCTTTGAGAATTCAGAAATAATAAACGGATGAGAGAACTTCGGAAATGTTTCTCAGCTGGTTTCCTAAAATGCTTATAAAATAAACAGTTAAGAGTCAAAATGTGGAAAGAGAAGTCAATCTTAAAACCAAAATCTGGAAAATATTTGTCATGGTTTTCATTGTTGATTTTAAAAAAACAACAACAAATACAAATTTTGATAAGCAATGAGATTTTTTTACAGACGCCATTTTGGGCCAAGGGCGAGAGACCATGAGACTTGAGCTTGATTTTACTTCCATACACATTGCAGTTTTATCAATAATTTTATGAAGTCATTTCACGCTTATTTTATATTAAATGAATACACACGAGCAGAATGCATGCGCTTGACAAAATTATTGAGAGAGTTGAGGAGGCGTTTGAACGATCTTTCAGCTTTGTTGGAACAATTTCCTGACAGCCATTTTCTGTTTCAAGATGACTTGGAAGCAAGAAGGATAAGGCCTTTTATGGCAATGATTAAGTCATCTCAGTGTGGAAGACAAACACCGTACGGCACAGGTGTCAAACCCAAGGCCCGAGGGCCAGATCCGGCCCGCAACATCATTTTATATGGCCCCGCAAAAGCAAATCAAGTGCGTGAACGCCCATGATCATTGCTAAAATCTGTACCAAAATGTCAAATTGTCATGTGGAATAAATAACGTTGAGATTTTGTAATAATTTTAAGTGTTCCCACTCACTTGAACAATAATTGAACAAAAAAAAACCAAACAAACAAACTTCGAGTTGATTGATTTCAGCTGTCACGGCCTCACCAGTTACGCTGCCATCACACAATGGCGGGTGGAAATGGTATGAATGAGACTTGGAAAATCCGAAGCCCCAAACAAAGGGAAATGAAACGATCACCTGAAGCAAACAGGACAAGACGGCAAATATGGAGGTGAGAGGTTTCCACGTTGTGCATTTTGAATCACGGTATCCATCCGTGTCTTGTCTTAGCTAAAATCTAGATGAAACAAGCGTCTGTACATTTGCATGATACACGCTTCCCAGCTGTACTTTTTTTTTTTTTAGATGAATCTATATGTAGCTTCAGATTCATACAAGATAATATTGTCCATGCTTGCAATTTTGTTGGAATCATTTGGTGACGCCCTTGGGTTTTGTTGGGTATCCTGTCAAAATAATACAATCACAGGTCATTGGGTATTCATCATTATTCTTACGAACATATCCAATGACCTCATGCCAAACTATTATAAGTATACGCTGCTTTACTTCTTTTTTTTTGTGTATGTATATATTTTTTTCCCCTAAATTTCTATGCTAGTACAACTGCTAATACTTTATCTGGATGAAATTGTGAAGTGGCCATTTTAATTCTTGACACAATCAGTTTCTTCTAAAAAAAAAAAAAAATCAAATAATTCTTCTCGAGTCATTTTAAAGACAAGCTGCTCCAAAGAAAACTTTGGAGGCAGACGTGCTAGACCTGCTAAGTAGGTTTCAGCAAGAGTCAGAATGCACGCATATCAAAATACGATGCTCAAATATTTGCACAATAAATGCTTTTTTTTCCTTTTTTGACAAAACATTCATTCAATTACTAAAAAATAAATAAATAAATAAATAAATCATGGGAATGATGTTATGAGGTGACATGAAGAGGTTTGACAGGTAGTTTTGAGGTGCCTATTTAAGTGTCCCTCCCCATCTTTTTATGGGTATCATCTGAAACCATGAAAAAGTGTGAACATGCCTTCGTGTTAGTTTTTTTTTTTTTGGTCAGTGGATGTTTATTTCATTCATATGTACAAGTATTCAGGCCACGCAGATGTATATTGAATGTCAATATCATCAGGATAAAAGAATATTTCTTTGAGGGGAGGTGGTGGTAGGATCATGAGTTTTAGAGACTTAAGTTGTAATTAATTAAAGACTGGTGATCAAACAATCCGCCCCCCCCCCGCTCCCAAAAAAAGCCATCTCGGTCCATGTAGCTCTTCCAAAGCACCCCGCAAAAAATATGTATCACTGTTAACTGCAATCTGATGACATCAACTATCCGCTGAAGTGACCGGAGTTTACCGAGGAAACCGAATGAAAACAAAAACAATTTTATTGTTCATGAAAGTTAAAATGTCAAAATTAACCGAGGTCTTCAACAGTCATGGACTTCACCACGCTTATGTTATGCTGATAATACTGTGAGTTAGATATGATAAAATATACAGTTTTTATCTTGTTATACTACAAGGTTATTCTGTCAACGTACAACTTTATTCATTTTGTATTGATTGTGTGGCCCTGATACCTCCTTCATACATTTGAGAATAATGTGAAGTACTAAAACACCCCCCCCCCACAAAAAAAAAAACTAATGAATCACATCAACCGCAGTATATGCAGATGGTTTCTTCAAATACTGTTCAGAAAAAAAAACGAGATCCGTTGAAAATACAAAAACAGCTTTCCTCAAAAACTCATTCACTTGAACTACAGAGGTAATAGGGAAGAGCTGACTTGACGCAAATTGAAACCATTGAAACTCCGTGTGTGTGTGTGGACACGTGAAGCTTCAATTTTGGATTCGTTTGTGCCACGAAATGCGTCTAATCCATCCGTATGCACGTCTGTTAAATTGATTTCCTGAGAATTAAGAGCACTCGCCATGTGTGTGTGTGTGTGTGTGTGTGTGTGTGAGAAAGGGGTGTGGGGGTGGGGTGTGGGGGGGTGTATTCCACTACAGTGGTACCTCTACTAACGAAATTAATTGGTTCTGGAAGAAATTTCTGATCTTGAAAATTTTTAAGGTGAGACGCGTTTTCCATGTAAATGCCCTATTCCGTTCGAAGCCCCCCCCAGCCCCTCAAAAATTCAGACAAATGTTTTCTAAAGCTTAAAAATGCATCAAAATGCGTAACAAATACATGTTACAATTAGATTATTGTGCAATAAATGAGAGTTGTGCATAATGTAAAAAACAGAGTAAAGAATAAAAATGGTCATTTCACTTTTAAATGCGTCCTCATCATTTTTTGCCCTCTTTATTCATGTTCTCTCAGAAGTGGTTTTTGCCTGCCGTTTTGGAAAGAACTGATCCAAAGACGTTTGCTTTTGTCGACTTTTAACAATCCTTCGGAAATGTCCGAGGCAAACATCAGCTTAGTGAGTGATCGCCCGATTGGTGAACACTTTTTCTGGGTGATTCACATTTAGTTAAAACCATCAAAACACCTCTTGGCCTGAGGGGCGAACGACGAGGACGCTGCATGGACACAAATCTATCGATCTATCTACACACATAAACACATACGGTGGAAGTCCCTTTTAGCCAATGAGATGCCAGGATGATGCTTGGTAGTAGCCAATGGCAGAGCAGCTCTACGTATGTTGCGTTCAGGAAACTCGGGGCTGTGACTCGCAGCCCATCCTGTATTTAAATACCTTTCGTAACAAGAGGCAATATTTTCCTGTTGAAACGTTTCATAACTTGAAAGTTTCGTATGAAGAGACATTCGTAAGTAGAGGCACCACTGTATATGAAATGACAAACATCAAAAATCTTCCCACAGCAGTAAAATGCTTTCTGTATCCTTGGTGAAAGAAAAAATAGTCATTGAGACAGTCATCATGCTCACGGTATATACATGTTGTCAAACAAACACTGAATCAATGGGTAGCGCTGGTTAGAGAGAGAAAACATGTTTCTGCCAGCAAAAAAAACAAAAAAACAAAACCAAACCAAACTTTACATTGAGAGCTTAAGAAGGCAAAAAAGGGAATGTGATCAGTTTACAGCCTGTACAAAACTACAAGACATTTTTTGCATCGACATTTTACAATCTAATTGCATGAGAACATCCGCATGTACAAAATCTCCTTATCTTGCATGACTTATTTTGAACATTCAGAGGTTGGGTTTTTTTTCTGTTGTTGCTTTTTTTTTTGTTTTCCTGAGTTTTGAATCGCTGTAGATGAAAAGGCTCACTTACAGCTAAAAAGCGAGAGAAGATGCACATGGAACAGAGTCAGAGAGAGGTAGAGAAGACCGATGGAGCCAGAGTTGCAGAAAGAAAGGGTGGGAAACATGCCAACAAATGCAAAGAGCTGCTGATAAACTGCTAAAAACAGAAAGAGTTGTTGTTTTTTTGTCCACTGAGGTTCCTCTTTGTGTTATGGGTGACACACCAAGAACATGAAGCCACCCTGACTCTCAAAAGCTGCTGCCAGGGCCGTAGATAGCACCGTTGTAAGGATTTAGTGAGAACCTCTCACATGAGAATACTTTGCGAACAGTATTTCTGCCATTAAGACAACGTTAGTGTCGACTGTTCACACAAAAAAAAGGAAATCATGAAAAACATAAATACATACAAATCTTTTTTTTTTTTTTTTTTTAGCGAATGCTGACAGAAGCTGGGTATCTCAACCACCCTCTCAAGAGGGTTTGTCAAATTAGTATAATTAAATAATAAAAGAAACAACATGAAATGTAAAAAAAAAAAATCTATAAACCATTAATTAGTCGAGTCCTTGCGTGGTTGCTCGTCAGTTGTACATTTTTCCGTCATTTCCTGGCAGAAATCAACTGTCACTGTCTGATGAGCGTATTTTTCTACGGTCAGCCCTGAATCTGTGTACAAGCCAATGTATTGGCGGTCCGTATCTTTGTCTTCCCCGTTTCCGACCGAGTTGATATCCAAAGGGCCAGGAGAAGCGGGAATGTTTGTTTCAGGTGCGGAGGAGTCCAAACAGACAGCCAGATCCATGTTGGCGGTGTCGGGGATGTTACACGGCCTGGGATCGTAGGCAGCGTGATTGCTGGCAGTGGAAATGTTGGGTCGGAGGACCGGGCAGTAGTGGTGCAATGACTGAACCTGTTCGGGGCTCAGCTGGACATCCCTGCACACCTCCTGGGACAGACAGGAGAAGTTCTCCCATAGTTCTCCCATAGAAGCCTTCAGTTGGTTCCTTTCTGTAAGCAGCGTCTCCTTTTCGCATACCTGCATTTGCCAAAAATAAAAAAAGAATGCACACACATACTGGACTTTACCTTATGTTCACAATAATTTATGTCAAAGCCATTCACTGCACTTGTTTGTCCTGCAATATATCCACCCTTTTTTTCTGTACCCATTACAGCAGTCCCTTGTTATGTTCCAGAAGTGACCGGCAAAAAGGCAAAATCCATTATTGTTTATTGCGGAGAGGGACGGCTCTATGAAGCCATTATGAACTTCCACACACTTTGAAAACACTTGTTACGCTCCTGTGTCCCCGCTTGGTGCTGTGCTTAGTTTTTTTTTTTTTTCCCCCAGAGCTACCAGGGATGGGCAGAGTCTCCGAAATGCACCTAAGCTGCAGTGCAATCAATCGAGCTTTGAAGCACCCGGGAAGCAGTGGCTGTCGCCGGGTTATTGTCTAACTTCCGAGTTTTCTTGTGCCAGTTTATTCACATTGAGTTCGTAATTGCTTAACTTGTTTAGTTTTAGCTTTAGTTTTCTCATGTGATTTTTCCCATCTGAGTCTCTCTTTACTTGTGCAGTGTAGATGGAGTACTGTAGTGTATTTTCTGCACTATAAGGCATGTCGGGGTAAAAGGCACACGCGTGCGCACCACAGCAGCACATGAGGATGCAAAATTACATTTGTTGCATAACCTCTGGGCAACACACCTGATGCACGGGACAGGTGCGTAGAGTGGAGGACTTCAAAGAGGTAACAAGTATCTCTAATGAACTCTAAAATGCACTGGGAGCCAGTGAAGGGAAGTCAGAATTGGGGTTAAGTGCTCCCTCCTACGAGCTCCAGTTAGAAGGCGGGCAGCAGCATATTTGAACAACTGGGGAGGGCTTGAGGGAGGACTGGATGACTCCAAAATAAATTGCATTACAGAATCTAGCCGAGATGTAACAAAGACATACGTTACTGTTTTTAAGAGCTGTTAAGAAAGGAAAGATTCTTTTGCCAATTGACGAAGATGATAGAAGCTCAATTTAACAACAGCACCGATTTGCCAGTCGAATTTAAAATACAAATTTGAGTCTGTTCACTTTAGATAAGATGCTCTGGGGCACAGGTCACACAGGTGTAATGCACAAAGGCCAGTGGGACCCAACACTGTAACAATCCGTTTTCTTTTTGCTGAAATTTAAAAATGTTTTTGACAACGTGCTTTGATTTCCTCTTGACAGAACAAAAGTGGTCTTAAGGGGAACATCCAATTTTCCTTGGCGTGAAATAGATCTGATAGACATCTGCATAGTAGTGGAAGGAAAGACAATGTTTTCTTCGGATGGAATCTCAGCGCAGCAAATTCAGTGAAAACAACAGGGGTCTCAAAATTGAACCCTGTGGAACACCATACGACAGAGGGGAAGAGCGCAAGTCAGCCAATAGTGGCTAAACTACTCTAGATTGCTACCACGAATGCTCAACAGTTGGTGCAAGTGAACCTACAGAATATTGTTGTCCACCTATCAAATGCTAATTGGGATTTTTGTGCAAGGGAGTAACTAAGAATTTACACTTGGGTGGTGAAGGAAATATTAAATAGCCCAATTCTCAAATAATATTTAAAAAACGTTTTTTCCCCCCCTCTTGTTCCATGTCTTGAGATGGTACAGACAAGAGGTGTGACGGGCTGTGGATGTTCACTCCCGTGGCATTCCATTGTTTAACCCAGCTGTGTCAAACTCAGTTCCTGGAGGGCCGCTGTCCTGCATGTTTTCCAAGTGTCCCTGTTGCAACACACCTGATTTGAATGATCAGATCATCAGCAAGCTCTGCGGAAGCCTGACATTGAACCAGTTCATTTGAATCAGGTGTGGAAAACATGCAGGACAGCGGCCCTCCAGGACCTGAGTTTGACACCCCTGGTTTAACCCATTTAATCCCACAAGGACAACAATGATTTAATTTACAGGGCTCTAATTTTTTTTTATTACTGATTACGTAAAAGGGCAACCAATGACAACTTGATTTTGACCTTCAAATGTCGGGGAAAAAATTGGGAGAGCTTTCTACAGCTGAGGGGTGACCGAGAGGAAGCTGCTCATGAAAACAGAGTAACTCAAGGGCAAAGTGCAGCCTTTACATTTAATTCAAAATCTGTGGGAAGGTGTGTGGTGAAGTGAGAGGATCCTCAAAGACAAAGGAGTTGGCAGAGATAGATGGACTCACCAGTTTTCTGATCTCGCACTCAAGATTCAAGATGCAGTCAAGTTTTCTCTTGCGGCAGCGTTGGGCAGCGATGCGATTCTTGCTCCTTCGCCTCACATCATGGATGAACTCAAGCTGCTCTGAGGTCAGTTTGTGCATTTTCACCAATGTTTGGAAGTCATTCCGTGGAAGATTTATGATTTGATCAACAGGGAAAGGAAGCTTCACCTGGAAAATTCACAAACAGGTGGTTGTCAAAAGTCAGAATATTTTAAATAAAGATGTGACAGAAACAAATGTGACCCGGATCAGTTGATCACCGATGTCTGGTAATTCTTGTGCATACTGAAGGATTTTTGTTGCCATTTGCATTGCTTCCTTGCTGGATGGTGGCTTGTCATCAGGAGTTGAATCGATGCCTTTTTTTCAAAGTTTCGTAGATTTGCGTCTTTCCGACTCCAAGTGTCTGCTGGCTGTTTTTAACTTTGTGTCCAGCCTTGCTCAAACGGATGCATTTCACTCGCTTCGCTCCAGTCATTACAGTTCTTCTACGTTTCAATGCCACGACGTAAGTGAATAAAGTTAAAATATTTCGCAATTACAGTAACGCGAAGTGAAAACGTGTCTCAGCGTTGTCTTTTCCGTCGCATCGGGTGGCGTTGCGTGTATTCAAGCTCCCCCAGCATTACGCCTCCATCCGGGTTACAGCTAGTGGAATTTCCGCTTACGTAAGGTCCAGTAACACGTAATATTGTAGTCAAAATGTTAATGCATTGGTTTTTATTACGGGTGAAGGATATTCCTTTTCATAGAATTCCGGGGATGGGAATATTTACTGTATACACACACACACCCATACCTGTGAATCATACTGAAATATAAGACTGACATCACTACCGATTGTCAGCACAAAATGTTGCATTTTAAAACGAGTGTGTTTGCATTTTGTGAGACATTTTGCGGACCAATCGGGTTTCTGCTTCACTGAGTGTCTTTGTCGTTCTTGGATAGCAGGTAGGCAACTGCGCTGATCAAGCCCTTTAATTGAGTGATGCCACTTTTTAAATATACTTAAAAATGCCCCCTATTCCCCAGGAGTATGTGTATCCCTATTTGAGAATCATCTCAATCAAGTCAATGCGCCTAAGTGTCACTTTGGAGGGACACCAGGAATTACTCAACGACGATCATGCAGTGTGCGTCGCTGCATGTCAATTTTGTTCATGATTTGGACACGGACAAGTGGCAGGCTGTATTAAAAATAGCAGCGAGCTGAATCTGGCCCAAGGGCTGTTGTTCCCACCGCTGATTTAATTATTCTACCTGCCTACTGGCATGTATCCTGATGAACAAATGATGATTGTGCATGTTTGCCTTTAATAAACAATAATTTCCCTTGGCATGCCTGAGGAGATCTCACAGCACACTTGGGTGCCATCGACACCCTGGTTGGGAATCACTTGCAGGAGACAACACGATCAAGCTTATTACTTGGAGTATGACACCAATTGACCACAAGATGGCAAAATTCCATGAGTGCACGTCAGACTTTAGCTGCAGCTTAGACAGCAAGTCTCAGAGAGGCATAACAAAGAGTACGAGGAAGAGGAATTGGCAGGGGATGAGAGGAGCTGCTGCGCTCTCTCTCTTCTACCTTTCATATCCGATGGCAGAGTCTGCACAGCTCATGAAGAACAAAGTCAAACAAAGGCGGAAGAGGGCAGAGAGGAAAAGTGAGAAATGCTCTACACTTCCACTTCTCCTGCAGAGGCTGCCTGAGGCCCCAGAGAATAGAGGGCCAAGATAGTCTTCATCGGTCTGGTGATGCAGTAAGCCAATCTAACGCAGGTTCTTTATCCAACAGCACCCAATTGTGATGGTTGAGGCTCCACCTACCAGCAACTATTTATTCGAGAACCATTAGTGCCTTGTCATGACATAAATAAAAATGTTTCCATGTATTCAAGCTCATGAACAATACCCTTAGCCATCCTGGGTTGCATTTGACAAACTACTTTGACAGGCCATAAGAGTTGTGTGGGAAAACCTATAAACAGTAGGGATGTGAATCTCAGCACTGAGAACGATTCGATACACATCTCGATGCACTACCAGCGATGCGAAACTTAAATGATACATGGAATTTTCTGGCGACACGATGCGATACGTTTCACCGTCTTCACGATGTGATACGACGCATTACACATTTAGTTCAAATCAATGCGATCCGATACGATACAGTGCAATTTGTTGTGATATTGTGCAATTAAACATGATGCAAATACGCAAAGAAAAAAAGTTTAAAAAAAGATGGAATTCAGTATGGTATTGCAAAAAGTAGACCACTTTATTCCTTATAAACAGTAGAACGTGTAAAACAACTTATTTAAGTCCTTTCACAATTGGGTTTTGTGCAAAGAAAATGTAAACCAGGGGTGCCCATTAGGTAGATCCTGATCTACCGGTAGATCTAAGACAGGTCCCAAGTAGATCCGAGGAGTGTCGAGAAGAAAAAAAACAAACAACCATTTGTGTCTTTGTACATGTTAGTAATATATTTTTTGTGTTAATATACACTGCATACTAATCAGTCTCATTTTCACAAAAAAAATATTTAAAAAAAATAAAATAAAGCAGGTAAATCTTAAATTTGTGTGTGTGTGTTCGTGCGCGCGCCGGTAAGGGTAGATCCCGTGAGGTTAGTTGATCGAAAAGTAGATCTTCGATCCAAAAAGTTTGGGCACCCCTGATGTAAACAATTTGGCACCTGAGACTCACAGCTATGGCTGTAGTGTAAACACAGACTACTCACTGAGTGTCTTATATGAAATATCCATCTCCATAGGACAGAAAAAAAAATACAATTGAAAAAATGTGGCAGTCACAGCCTCAAAGCTGCTGTGTGTGTTGTAGCGTACACAGATCACTCTCACTGAGTGTCAAAATGAAATGTCCAAAAGAGTCATCCATATATAGTTTTTCCTTGCGTGATCACAATGAGCTGCAAGGGGACCCCCAAAATAAGAGGCGATTTTTTTCTGATCCTGACCTGGTTTGCCAAGAGTTTCTCTGGTGTCCAACGAGGAACTGGACGGGGAGGCGCGGGAGGGGGCGGGAAACTTGTCGGTGATGTGGTGCCATCGTTTTAAGTGGTCTGCATATTTGTGGTGCTGCCGTTGTATGGCTTCGTAGTGCGATATTCTTTGCAAATTACGGAGCTTTTATCAATCTTTCCATCTTTCTTTTCGAAGCCGTAGTATTTTCAAACATAAGATCTGAATGTTGCGGAAGCATTAAATACAGTAGTTTCCTCACTGCTGCTTGCGCGAACTTCCATAGTGTTTCGCTAGTTGTGTACTGGACTGTATGTGACGCGCGGCTACCGTCCGTATTCAACACACAACGCAAAACAATGATGGTGCATTCATGCGCCTAGGAAAGGGCAGATAGCTGACGTTTAACATGAATAAAACGGCGCTTGAATCGGATTTTACCGATACCCACCAATGCATCGTGATGAATCTCGATTTCACCCGTCAATCGCGTCGTACCCAGTGAATGAGCCGATGCACTCGCATCGCGCACGCGCGCATCGATGTATCGATTAATATCGATTATGTTCCACACCCTTAATACACAGGGGTGCACATCAGTGGTGCGTAAGTGTGCATGTTAAATGAAAATCAGCCCTATTTCATTGCCTCGCCGTGCATTTGTGTTCCAAGCATGTTGCAGCCACGTTAGTTTAGTTATTAGCCCCGAGCAGTGACCTCTATACTGTAATTGGAAGCCATATGTACCAGCCCACAGCTTACACAAAATGTCTCTTAAGTTTAAGAAAACCTTTATTAGTCTCGCAATGGAGAAATTCCAGATTCACAGCAGCAAAGTTATGAAAGGAAGAAGTAGAACAACAAAAAAATAGGAGCTGCTGGAAAGGCAGCCACTCTCGCGGCGCCATTTTGAAGTCAAAAATAACAAAAATAACACAAGACAACACATAGGACAGAGACAGTCGTGCAATCTTCACCACTTTTCTGCATACACTTTGTTGTCTGAAGCAGTTATAGATGAAAGAGGAGAGGATCAAAGTGTCCTTTCACCAGTGGATCAGAGACATCATGCTGAAAAATGTGCACACGTCTGCTACAAGCAAAGTTTTGAAAGCAAACACGAAGCTGGAGCAATATCCTGAACCTGAGAAGAGACAACCCATTCTTATCTGACATATTTTTTCTCTAGGGTTAACCAGGTATCCTTGATATTTTCTTGGAAGAGTGTTCAGACTTTCGTGATGTTGAAACGGGTATTTATGATGTTTTGTGAAACGCTACAGCCGTTGCTATGCACTGTTGTTTTTGAAGGTTTAAAAATGCACAAAAAGTCACAATAGGCCTGGCAAACACAATCCATATTTTACAGGTTTATTGACGTGGCCATTTAAAAAAAAATCCAATGTGCCAGTACCCCAAAGTGACCCACAGCTTGAGCAGAGAAGCCCAGACTTTCCTGTCCTCAGTCACTTCATCCAGCTCTTCCGCGGGAATTCCAAGGCGTTCCCAGGCCAGCCGGGTGACAAAGGTTCTCCAGCATGTCCTGGGTCTACCTGCTGGTGGGACATGCCCAGAACACCTCACCGCGGAGGTGTGCAAGAGGCATTCTAATCCGATGCCTGAGCCACCTCATCTGGTTCCACTCAATGTGGAGGAGCAGCAGTTTGACTCTGAGCCCATAATGGATGATCTCTAAAGGAGGGCTTCGACACCCTGGTCTAGAAAATCATTTGGGCCGCTTATATTGGGATCTTGTTCTTTTACTCACAACCCACACCTTGTGGCCATAGGTGATTGTAGGAATAGAGACTGACCTGTAAATTAAGAGCCTATGGCTCAGCTCTTTTTTCACCACAATGGACTGTATCACTGCAGATGCTGTCAGGTTCCATTCTTCCCTCACACGTGAACAAGAACCCAAGATACTTGAAATCCTCCACATGCGGAAGCATCGCATCTTCAACCTTGATAGGACACTCCACCCTTTTCCGAATGAGGACCATGGTCTCAGATTTGAAGGTCAGCAGTACCACATAATCTGTAAAAAGCAATGATGAAATACTAGGCCACCAAACGAGACCCACGCAACTCCTTGGCTGCAACTAGAAATTTTGTCCATAAAGGTTGGAAGAAAATCGGTGACTAAGGGCAACTCTGATATCGGTCATCTAGGGACTAAACAGTGCGGTATCAGGAGGTTCGATAGCCCCATACTCGCGAAGCAAACCCCACATAACTCTCCAAGGGACACGGCCAAACGCCTTATCCAAGTCCACAAAACACATCTAGACCTGTTGGGTGAATTCCCATGCACCCTCGAGGACCCTGCCGAGGGTGTAGAGCTAGTCCACAGTTCCACGGCCGGGGCAGAAACCACACTGCCCCTCCTGAATCCGAGATTCGACTTACAGACAAACTCACTTTACCAGCACCCCTCACTAGACCTTACCAGGGAGGTTGAGGTGTGTGACCCTCCTGGAGTTGGAGCACACTCTCCAGTCCTCTTTCCTAAAAAGGGAGACCAACACTCTAGTCTGCCAATCCAGAGGAACAGTTTTTTTCTCTTCAATCCAAATCTGTCCATGCACATGTTTGTACAGTTGTTTGGATGTGTGGGCGTGTGTGTGATTTTTCTAAAAGAGGACATTCACGGATCAAGAGACAAGAGCACACAACATCGGATAATAAGGTACACGTTACAAGGCAGATTTATCAAAATGCCGTCAAGCCAGCAATATTTAAACAGCCAATACAGCATTTACGGGTGACACACTTTCACGGGTGAAACTCAGATTCACACTGCTTCCGGTGCACGACCACGTGACTAAGGCGAACTTGATGATCACAACAACAAGGCCACTAACGAAAGCCACATCACTTCAACAAAAGCACTCCGGAATATTAATTCCAAAGGAATCTGAACAGTTAGATGTAAAATGGTGTCAAATAATGTGTGACTTCACATAATTGTGAGAGAGAATATTCTATTGTGTTAGAGGACCTGGCCATTTCTCATTGCTATTTCGATGCCCTGGTTCCAATCCTAATAAGTGAACTATGCTGCTCTGGGAATTAGCATAAGCGTATTATAAAGGTAAATCAAGGGTTTAAGATAGGATGTAGTATCGTAGCCAACATACTCAGAGTACCTTGTGTGACTTCAGCGCCGTGTAAGTGCTTCTCACATAGTATGCTATACTGTATTTGTGTATTGACCAAAACATTTTCAAAGTAGCAGAACAATGCCCCAATTATAGAAACATTTAATATACTGATTAATAAGAAAATTATAAAAACAGTTGGGTCAAAAATAACCCACAATTATTTAATTGTTACATATTGGACAGCCTTCTCGATTGTCAATGATGGCTTCAAGACCGCATATGCAGATTTGCACTCACCTCAGGGCCACGCTCTTGTACTGTACAGGACTCACTGTCTCCCTCTGAAAATGAACCTGACTCATCGCTGGAATTGGTGCCATATGACTGTTCACATTTTATTTTGGGTTGCCCCTGGTTAAAAACATCCCCGACACTGTGTTCCTGCTGGTCGACATTAAGGCAGCGGGCCATGTTGGAGCATGGTGAGGAAGAGAACTCAAACTGAGGCAGGCTGCACGGAGAGCCACCACTGCCATCTTCTGCATAGGAGTATGACGAACAGGAGCTGGATGTCCTGGTCCGTGTCTCGCAAGGCGGTGAGCGCGGGCAAACTTTTATTGGAACCGGGCAGCTTGTGTTCGGCCGTGGGCGGCACAGCAGTTGGGGTTCGGTGGAGGTGGTGCTGGGAGAATAGGCCTGGGAGGTTGGAAGGGACTGGCTGGCTCCAGGACACATTCCCTTTGGTATGTGCTCAGAAAGCTCAATTTCAAAAGAATTCCCACCAGGGTAGGAATGTGCTGGGGTTCCAAGGCGATTGCAGGCTCCTGAGGAAAAAATGACACTTCGTCGATCAAGCTCAACTTCCTGTTTGCAGATTTCATCGCAGGACGTGGACTTGACGGACAGACCTGCAGTGAAATTGTCATTGTTCTTTGGGGATATTAAAGACAAACTTAACTCCCCAGCAAAAGCTCTGAAGTCTTGATCTCCCTGAGAGTTAACTTTGTCCTGTGGACAGACAAGCCTGTTGGCAAATAGCTGCTGTGATGTATTGGGCGGATTGGAGCGGTCCACTCCTTTTTTGAATAAGGCTCGGACGCAGGATGCCGACTTGGTTCTCTTGATGATTTCTGAAGACACAGGATTATCCATCTCCATTGCGAGCCCACTATCCTTATCGTGAGTGTCCTGCTCATCCCCCGAGAGGCACAATGAGACGGCCTCTTCCACTGTTTGTTGTTCTACTTTGATCTCCGCCAAAGGCAACCTGTCCTGATCTGGGACTCCCCCACTAATCCTGCTCTCTTTTATTGTGCTCGGAAAACCTGAGGTACTGGTGTCTGAAGAGAAATCGTTATTGTGCTTGTTGCAAGCCCACTGGTATTTCCTGTACTTAGGGCATCGTGGCAGGTCTGATCCTCTGCGTCGATCAATGTCCAATCGGCCGTCTGTGAAGTTACTCTGTATAGACATTGCTAACCGATCCTTATTGGGGCACTGAAAGGTGGCAAGATCATCAGCACGTCGTGTCCTTGGGGAGGAGGGCATTTCGGCCTCTGACTGCATGCTTTCATACTCTGAGTTGGTGCCCCCAGCAGCCACATTGTGACAGTGCAGCAAGCTGTCCTCGCTACGCAGCTGAGCTTCCAGAAAACGAAAGCATGAATCCTCTAGGTTGTGCATGCGCAGGAATTCGGCACAGCGGATGACCTCTTGAATGTTTTCTTTGCTGAGTAACAGCTTTGCGGTGTAGGCAAACTGCAACAATGGGATGAATCCTCTCGCAGTGACCTGAAAAATAGCAGGGAAATTGTCATGATTACTAGAACGAGAGTCATTGTCTGGAGTACTTGGGTGTGGTGAGAGCCTGTAGCCTGCCATCTGTTCTTAAACAGCCCACAGCAGATACTAAAAGTGCTATTTGCTACTAATGAATTTGTTTTATATACTTGGAGCTTTTCACAATATGCAAAAAAAAATACAAATAAACTCATGACAACATTTCTCTTTACAACACTGTGGTCATGAAGATAATTCATTTTTTACAAGCCAAAATGGTTCCCTCCACTTCCTGCTCTGTGTCAACGCCCAAATTGTGAACATATGACATGAATGATTCCCAAGTAACTGCTTTAAAAATGGTTAGCTTACAAGACCTTGCTCCTGTTTTGGTTTCTGGATAAAGAGATGGGATTCGGCTGCTGTTCAGCGCAGGGACAGATATTTTCTAGTTGGTTGCAGGGACTCTGACCACCCCAAAATCCCCAAATTAACCTTATAGATTATATAAAACCTTATAGAAAGGTTTTCAGGTATGAAAGGCATGATTAGGTGAAATGATTATTTACAAGAATAAAAAAAATCTAAGTATCATCCAGTAGTCGACTCGGCATATTCACCAGCTTTATTCGTTTCCGAAGGGAACAAACAGAGGTGAGAAACATAGTGGTGGTGGAAATGGTGACCAAAAAAAAACTCCACACTCACCCCAATTATTTTGTTCTCAAATTTAAGGTGGGTGGATGGTTTTGGGTCATGATGACAAGTTACACTAATGCCGATTGTGAACGGTGATAGAGACCAGTCAACAGCATAAGCCATACAGGACATACATGCACACTTTGCCTTTTTCTTGAGCTAGGTATAGGTATATTAGAGTATATATTTCCTTAGGTTCCCTCATTTAGCCTTCCCCTGACCGTGGTGGAGGTCCAAATGAGCTAAATTGTTTGGGGCTTAATGCCCCTGGCAGGGTCACGCATGGCAAACAGATCCTAGGTGAGGGACCAGTCAAAGCATGGCTCACAGATCCCTTATGACGAATATATTAGCGGTCTGATCCTCGGTGACAGAGGCTATTTCTTGGGACATCCGAATGTCACCTCTCTTGCAGGGAAGAGGCTCTACATGGTGTGTGAGGCAGACAAGTTCCGACTTGACATAGAACTTGCCTCCACACACAGCCTGGTTTCTGGTACCAGTTCCATCGAGAGGGGTTGGACTCTTTTCCACTCTGGAGTTGCCCACGATGAGATGCAGAGCAGGGGCGGGCATACTAATTACCCCCCAACTCAGTGCCTGTACAGCCTCCCTCCACTTTCGGGTGTGGGAACAGGTCTCAATAGGGGGAAGCAGTGCACCACTGTTCCTTAGAGGAAGCAGAGTCTGGTGATTCAGGGGTGGACTCTCCAATCTCTGGGGTTGTGAAGTAACAGAGGTAGTTCAAAAGCTCCACGGCGGCAAAGCCCCTGGGGTGGATGAGATCCACTCAGAGTTTCTCAAGGCTCTGGATGTTCTTGGGCTGTCCTAGTTGACATGCCTCTGCAACGTGGTCATCGGGGAGAGTGCCTCGGGACTGGCAGACCAGGTTGGTGGTCCCTCTTTTTAAGAAGGGGGACCGGAGAGTGTGTTCCAATTATAGAGGAATCACACTACTCAGCCTCTCGAGTAAGGTCTGTTCAGGGGTGCTGGAGAGGAGGGTATGTCAGCAAGTCAAGTCTCCGATTCAGGAGGAGCAATGTAGTTTTCGTCCCAGTCGTGGAACAGTGGACCAGCACTAAACCCTTGGCAGAGTCCTCGAGGGTGCATGGGAGTTCCTCCAACCAGTCTACATATGCTTTGTGGACTTGGAGAAGATGTTCAACCGTGTCCCTTGGAGAGTTCCGTGGGGGGTGCTATGGGGTATGGTGTTCTGAACCCCCTTATATGGGCTGTTTGGTCCCTATCCCACCGATGTCAGAGTTTGGTTTGCATTGTCGGCAGTAAGTCGGATCCGTTTTCATTTGAGGCTTTGACTCGGCCAAGTCTGCCCTTTGTCACTGATGCCGTCCATAACCTTTATGGGCAGAATTTTCTCGGGGCATCCAAGTTGTAGAGTGGGTCGGGTTTTGTGGCCTCAGAGTTGCATCTCTACTTTTTGCAGATGATGTGGTGCTGTTGGCTTCTTCAATCCGGGATCTCCAACCCTCAAGTGGTTGGGACGAAAATCAGCACCTACAATTCTGAAACAATGGTCCTCAGTTTGAAAAGGGTGGATTGGCCTCTCCTGGTCGGGGAGGATATCTTACCCCAAGTGGAGGTGTTTATGTATGTTGGGGTATTGTTCATGAGGGAGGGCCAGATGGAGCAGGAGATCGACAGGCGGATCAGTGCAGCGTCTGCTGTCATGTGGACTTTGTATCGGTCTGTCATGGCTAAACACGAGCTGAGCCAAAAGGTGAAGCTCTCGATTTACCGGTCAATCTACGTTCCTACCCTCACTTATGGTCACCAGCTATGGGTAAATCTAAATCGAAAAGTCTCAAATATTTGGGATATCAGATTTCCTTTTTGGGCGCCCTGGTGGTCGACTGGTTAGCACATCGACTTCACAGTGCAGAGGAGCAGGGTTTGATTCCGGCCTTCCGGAATTTGAATGTTCTTCCCGTGCCTGAGTGGGTTCCTCCAGGTACTCCGGGTTGCTCCCACATTCTAAAAACATGCGTGGCAGGTTCATGGAACACTTTAAATTGTTCCTAAGTGTGAGTGTCAGTGCGGATAGTTGTTCATCTCTGTGTGCCCTGCGATTGGCTGGCAACCAATACAGAGTGTCCCCTGCATACTGCCCGAAGACAACTGGGATAGGCTCCAGCACACTTTGTTACAGCTTTGTTTATAGATGTATTGTTTAGCTTTAGGCTATAGTATATTAGACCAGATAATGCTTTGTGTCGCGGTACCCTCTGGTCAAGTGTCTGGAGCCTAAAGCTTAATGGTTTGTAAGACTCCAGCTAATCTCTGTTGTGGCCATGTGGTGAGGAATGATCGAGAGAAGCCTTTCCATTTAAACCTAATGCCAGTTAATTAGGTATACTCCTGAGCTGGCAGAATTCTTGGCCTGCTTTGGTGCTTCATTGAAACACGTGAGAGAAAGGGTGTCTAAGAGCCACTTACTATGACCCACTGTTTTAAAGATCAGCATGAGGTTCGCAGTTGACTGTGATTATTGCTTTGCTGAAATTCAGCAGATAGCCAACTGTTACTGATATGGACAGAAATCCATGACGTTTTTGGCATTTATAAATGTGAAGTAAGAGCATGTGGCGCGCTCCTTTTCACCCATGCCCATATTTCTGCTCTGAGCTAGCTTAAAGTGAGCTCATATTTCAACAATAGCAAAGCATATCAGCTATTGTTAGGAGGATGCTGCTGACTTGATAGCCATGAGTGGGGGATGGTAAGAGAGAGAGAGAGAGAGAGAGGGAGCGTAAGTAGGTGTATGGGAGTTTCAGTATGACACCTTGGGGGAGGGTAGAGGCTTTCTTTTCACTTTACGTATGAGCATCCACAATATGAGTGGTACAACCACACGTACACTCAATTCTACAGATGCAGGATACAATTTAGAGTCGCTCGACAGATTTAAATCCACTGAATATAAATCAAATTTTTTTGTTTGTTTAATGGAGGCACCCCTTGATCCCGTATGTCACTGAGCGGCTAAGGTTTGCAAGTGTGTGCACACATGGCGGAAGAAAGCAGTTCAAAAGATGTTCGCCATACATTCCCAAACAGCTTTAATGTTTGCAGTTTTTATTGCCCCCCCCCCATCAAATTTCGAACGTTGTGAATGTTCCAAATTTCTCTGCGACAAGAAAAAACTGTTGAGGACCATTAGAATTGTTGGTGAACGAGATATGGCCTTTCAAGCCCGAGTTATCACCAGTTTGTGGGCACGTAGTGAATGTTTACTTGTCAGGGTTCCTAAAAGGTTGCCAAGAGTTGCAAAATGTTGCAGTTTTTCAAAACTGCAAAGAAATTTTGAAAAAGAACTGTTTGCAATAAGTACTATTTTTTTGGGAATATCTTTGCAAACTTTTGCAACCCTTTGCAACCTTTAATGTACCCTGACAAATAAACATGTGCTATGTGTGCGCACACTTGTAAATCTTCCCCATTGAGTGCGATAAATGCTTAAGATATATGACTGGTATTTCATGATTATTTATCAACAAAACTATTTAAATTAAGTTTACTAAAAAATGAAAAATGCTTGATACACAAAATTAAGTTTGTAAACTCTTATTTTAGCTCGATAAATTCCATAACATTAATTTCTCTGCTTGGCTGATGCCCAGCTGATCAATGTGCCTTCGCGTTGTTGTGATGTGATACAACAGCTCAACCAGAAACCGCTAAATAAGCCTGCTAAGCAAGGTCAAAGGAGGGCGCGACTTGTACCTGTCTTTCTGATTACGGTATATTTAATCAGAACCCATGAACGTAAACTGGGAAACGATCGTCGAATGATGCTAATAGCTTGCGTACGTGTGGAAACATATCATAGCTTGAATGAAACGGATTGGCCAACCTGACGCAGTTTATTCAAACACGCTTATTAATAGGAAGGCTAAATAAGGAAAAGATCTCAGCATACCAATGGCTCTATTTTCAGTTAGTCTCATCAGCTGCCATCTGCAGGTTTACATCTTTATGTGTGTCCTTCGACATATGCAACAACAACACTGTTAAAACCGCAATAGTAGCCGAATGAGGGAAGTTTAAAGTGAGCCAGAGTATTTGCAAGTGATTGAAATTTGATTGTCCTTACTGTTTGGCTACTTTTTTAAAACAGTATAATGACCCATATCCAATTGACAAAAGGCCGCCAGTGGTTATTGTGTTGTATTGTCTGAATCATTATTGTCCAAAACTTCATTTTTGCATTACACTCGACAGTACATTTGTGTACAGTGTACTTTTTTTGCACTATTATGCAATATATGCAATGTAATATTGCAATATATGCAATGTATGAATATTGTTTGAGTGTATCCCCCCCTTAATCTCTCTACCTCTCTCTCGACACACACGCGCACACACACACACACATGCAGACACACACACTCTATTTCTATATTTCCTCAAAAACATATCATCAGATAATGTTGGGGCGATATTGACCAACTATATTCTGGTGTATTTTTTTGGGGGGGGGGGCAAAAAGCCAAAGAAAAAGAATACAAACACATGCACAGTTAATCCTTTTAAGGTGGATGAAATGATTTAGAGAGATGTATTGAACCAATGCTTACAATGATAGTGGCCAAAAATCCCCAAAATTTGAGGATACTTTTTTCAGACACATTTTGGCTAAACTACAAAAAGTGCTCAACTTTTAAGACTACTATAATCCCTTAGAAAATATAATCACATGTCTACTGTTATTATGTCAAGTCAAGTCAACTGTATTTATAGAGCACTTTCATACAGCCATCGCTGCATACAATGTGCTGTACATGGGGCGATTTCACATATAAAATAAACAGTAAAACAAATCGGTAATAAAGACAGTAGAAAGCACCAAACAGTAAAACCAAGAACAAATCTAAGTCATGCTGAGTCGAATGCCAAACAATACAAGTGAGTTTTGAAGTTTTGGTTTTGAAGATGGGCAGCGAGGAGGCTTGCCGAATGTTCAGTGGGAGGTCATTCCAGAGAGAGGGACCAGCAACAGAAAAGGCCCGATCCCCTCTGAGCCTCAGTTTAGTTCTTGGTACTTCTAATAATGTCTGGTCCGCAGACCTGAGGCGCTGGGCAGGTGTGTAGGGGCGGATGAGCTCAGAGAGGTAAGGTGGCGCGAGGTCATTTAAAGAGTTGAAAACAAATAAAATGAT
Source organism: Hippocampus zosterae (assembly GCF_025434085.1). Lineage (NCBI taxonomy): Eukaryota > Metazoa > Chordata > Actinopteri > Syngnathiformes > Syngnathidae > Hippocampus > Hippocampus zosterae. The sequence continues at coordinate 10,725,858 of NC_067469.1, forward strand.
CATGAAAAGAACTCTAAAATGTATGGGGAGCCAGTGAAGGTATGCCAGAGTCAAAGTGTTCATGAGAGAGTAGAGGTTTTATTTTGGCCAGCTGTCTAAGGTGAAAGAAGCTGGATTTAACAAGGGCACCAATTTGCCGATCAAGTTTGAAATCACTTTCCAGTTTAAGGCCCCAGTTTGAGACTGTTGACTTAAGATAAGGAGACAGGGGGCCCAAGTCTACAGAATGGGATGTACAAGGGCCACTGGGACCAAACAGTATCACCTCTGTCTTCTTTTAATTGAATTTCAAGAAATGTTGTGCCATCCAGGTTTTGATTTCTTCCAGGCAGGATAGGAGTGGCCTTAATGAGAAGGCGTCTTTTTTGCTCAGTGGGACATAGATCTGGCAGTCATCTGCATAGCAGTGGAATGGAATATCATGTTTCCTTAAGATGGAACCCAATGGGAGCAGATACAGCGAGAACAGCAGAGGCCCCAGAATTGAGCCCTGTGGAACACCACATAAACAGGGAAGCAGTGAGTCACTCAGAGCAGCCAAGGCTGACACAACAGGTTCTGTCAGCTAAATAGGACCTAAACCACTCAAGAGCACTACCGCCAATGCCCACCAAGTGCTGCAAACGAGTCAGCAGAATACTGTGATCCACTGTATCAAATGCTGCAGTTAAGTCCAATAAAACTAGACACACGTGGTCTCCAGTGTCATTTGCCAGGAGGATGTTATTAGAAACGCATAACAGGGCTGACTCTGTGCTATGCATCATCTTGAAACCTCACTGGAAGGCCTCCAAGATGTTATGTTCATCCAAAAAAAAATTCAACTGCATGTGCACCACTTTTTCCAGAATTTTTGAAATGAAAGGCAGTTTGGAAATGGGCCTGAAACTTGACATCACATCTGGATCAAGACCAGGTTTCTTGATCAAGGGCTGGACCACAGCATGTTTAAACTGTTGGGGAACTATACCAGAAGAAAGGCTGTTGTTGATGATATCCAAGACCGATGCACCAACACTCAGGAGAACCTCCTGAAAGAAATGTGGGGGAAGAGAGTCGCAGGGGGAGCCAGATGACTTCGTCTGGCGAACTACATCCTCCAAAGACGTCAGGGACACCGTTTCAAAAGAATTTAGCGCAGCTGAACATGGAACATGGACAGAGGGGTCAGATGCGGTATTTGAGAGACCTTATCAATGAAAAACTGTAGGAATCTGTTGCACATCTCGGGTGAAGAATCCGAGGAAGTAGGCAGAGGGGGTTTGAGTACAGAATATATCGTTTTAAATAGTTATGTATATGTTATGTTATTATGACTTCAAGATGGTGCTGCGAAAGTGGCTGCCTTTACAGTAGCTCCTATACTTTTTGTTCTTTCTTCCTTTCATAACTTTGCTGCTGTAAATTGGGAATTTCTCTATTGTGAGACAAATAAAGGTTTTCCTCTTCTTATTCTACTCTGCCACTAGACAGGTAAAACAGGTTACTATTCCATACCACTGTCGTCGATAAAATCCCACCTGATACACCCCCCCCCCCCCACCCCTCGGTAACCCACACAGTGGATTAAATCAGATAGTGTCTCGTAATCCGCTCACAGTGCAGTTTAGTACAAACCAGACTTTGGGAGGACATGAACTCACCTCTATATTTTTTTTTACAAGTCTGCTTCTGACCAAGCAAATATCATGTCGCTGCATGTCACTTTATGAAGTAGATACATGGAAAGAACATTCATCTCTTCAAATTAATATCGAGGCAACTTTAGCAAATAGATTAAACAAACCAAATGTGTTAGATTGTTGAGGAATGGACAAAGGAAATGATACAACAAAAGCAACTCAAATGAACAAACTAATCAGAAAAGAACTTCCAACACTCCATCTAACACCCAGAACACAAACACAAACAATGCACGTCGTAAAATCCCCATGGTGATTACAATTAATGGATGTGGGTCACCGGGGGACCTCTGGAGCCAAGCCAGGTGGTGGGGCTCCATGGCAAGCACCTAGTGCAACCAAGGGGCCCCGCCGGGCATAGCCCAAAATAACGTTGGTCGCCCTTCCCATGGGCTCACTACATGTGGGAGGGGCCAAGGGGGTCTGGTGCAAAGAGAGCCGGGTGGTGGCAGAAGGCGGGATCTTGGTGCTCTGATCCCGGGCTCCAGAAGCTGGCTCGAAAAATGTGGAATGTCACCTCTCTGAAAGGTAAGGAGCCCTTGATGGTGCGCGAATTTGAGAAGCTCCAACTACATCTGGTTGGATTTGCCTCCACAAACAGCTTGGGTTCTGGTACCAGGCCTCTTGCGATAGAAACTCTTCCACTGAGGTGTTGGCGAGCAGATTTGGAGTTACTTATTACCCTGCGCTCAAAGTCACACCTTTGGAGCGCTCCATTAACTTGCCAAGCATGTTTTTGGAATGTGGGAGGAAACCAAAGTACCCCGGAGAAAACCCACGCAGGAGAACATGCCGCAGCCAGAATCAAACCCTGCCCCTCCGCACTGCAAGGCCGACGCGCTAACCAGTCGACCATCGGACCATATCGAGTGCCTTATTCATAATGGACCATGCATTGCAGATCTGTAAGTGGTGTAATTGGAAATCACAGCATTTGAAGTTCAATAATATTCTTAGTTACATTTAAGCGCAGTTGGCATCATTAAAGTTGAAATAATGTGTTTTATTGGACATACCTCTTCAGGAAGGCTGACCGTGAAGCCATTCTCTGCCTGGCCCACCAACACCTGGAGGAAATACTCGCTGCAGGCCGCCAGGACGGCCCGATGCCCACGAAATTCCTTGCCCTCCACTCGGACAGTCACATCGCACAGGATATCCTGCTTCCGCTGGTCATTAAGGCAGAGGAGGATATTGGTACAATGAACTGTTGACTCATACACATACATGGGGGCTTCAGGCTTCTCATCCACGGACATTCCGCTCACAATCTGAAAACAGAAAAGAGATGACGCTGAGAACCAAGCCCACCGACTGTCAAGATCTCGATATCTTACTGAATAATACAACAATGGATGAAAAACGTTGAGAGAGAATTATCCACGGCAGAGGGTGCATCAGAATCAGTCACTCCGTCTGCCTCCTTTTCTTGATTCTGTGTTTAGCAGGTCAGGATCAGACCCTCTGTGTGATGTCACTCAGTACAGAGAGACAAATGACAACCCTTTTCCTCAAACAAGCACTTTCAAAACAAATTATTTTGTGGAAAATAAAATAATATCCATCCGCATACGGTCATTCAAGTCAATCAGTTCTCAAAATAAGGAATTTAAACTCTTTCGGGGACAGCGGTTACTACAGTGGACAGCTTCTCATGTTAGCAGGTTGCAGGGTGCGTGAAAGGGTTAAAAGCAAATACAGATACATTTATTATCTCCTGTACAAAAATCAAAGCAATTTTTTTTTTTGAAACGCACCCAAACACAAACAGCAAAACAGAGAATCTCAGGCTACGACTGCTCTGCTAAACATGCTGCAGCTCTAAATTCAGTAATTAACTCATTCACTCCCAAAGACGTTTTTAAACGTCTTTTCAGACTTGGTCTAGAATTGGCTGGTACGGAATGAGTTTTAAAGCCACCATCATCTCGAATCCTTGGTGGCGAATAAGGTACACTTCTTACAACGTATTGTTCTCACAAAGGGATTACAAGTCATAATTGCGGAGGGAAAGCTGGGAGAAGTCATGCTCATTTCTGAGATAACCAAATAACATTGTGAAAGGCCGCAATTCAAAGTGCTTGGGTGACTTGGTACACTTCAGAGAGGTCTCGTCGGAAATGCGAGTGAATTGCCGGCAAGTTAATAGGTGTCTGGAGAAAATAAATAAGGCAAAATAATGCTAATAGAGACGATAAGCATTTCAGAAATGGATGGACATAGTGTCATGAATGCTTACAATATTAATATTACAAATGTGATTTAATTTCACAATACAGTCCGGAGCCTTGATTTTGACTTTTGAGGACCTGCACAATAAACCTCAAATTTAAATTGCAGTAGAGCCTCTTTTTTAGACTGATACTTATATTTGGCCACAAATATGTAGTCTTTTTTTGGTTCTGTTTACATTTGATAATTTCATATACGAGCACTACTGGATGCATTTCTCAGGTGAGCAGTCACATCCATCCATCCATTTTACCATCCGCTTTATCCTCACAAGGGTCGCGGGGGGTGCTGGAGCCTATCCCAGCTGTCTCCGGGCAGTAGGCGGGGGACACCCTGTGTGCCAGCCAATCGCAGGGCACACAAAGACGAACAACTATCCGCGCTCACACTCACATCTAGGGACAATTTTTGAATGTTCAATCCGCCTGCCATGCATGTTTTTGGAATGTGGGAGTAAACTTTAGTACCCAGTGAAAACCCACGCAGGCCTGGGGAAAACATGCAAGCCGGAGTTAGAATTGAACCCAGCACCTCTGCACTGTGAGGTCGACGCGCTAACCACTAGACCAATGGACCGCCCTGAGCATTCACAGTGGATTGTATTTTTTTTAATAATTCCAAATGTATCATCATATATCATTAGCATGATATAAAATGGGCCATATCAAAATATAAGATTTTTTTCCCCCCATATCGCCGAGCACAAGCGGTGACGATGTCGTACAGGATACTCTATACCAAGTATCTTCAAATACAGCTAAACTCTGTTTTATGGTAGCACTTCATGTGTGTGAATCATGTGACCAGAACCGATCTCATGCTGTCCGCACACAAGTTACGCAAGTGTACAGCGACTATTAGTTTTAAACCTTTCATGCACCCTGGAACATGATAACATGATAAGCTGTCCACTGTAGTAACCGCTGTCCCTTGAAAAGGTTCATTTTTGTCATGGAAAACAAAACATCATATTTGCAAAACTACAAATAAATGTTTCGAAAAGTAAATGGAAATGTACTATTTCGTTATTGCTCAATGGGTTTAGCTACGCTCATCAAAAGCTTGGTTTTGCCCATGAGAAATTGGTTGCAATTGGACTTCTTCAAATTTTAATTGCAGATCCATGCCCTATGTTTTTGTTTGGGTTTCCAAACAAGTTACTTGGATGATATGTATGGTACAGTTTTTACGCCAGATGCCCTTCCTGATGCAACCCGCCCACGACAGTGGAAGGGAAACCATTCACAGTGGTCTTGCCGTGGGATGCTACTGTCGGCGCTGACCGGGATTTGATCCCCGGCCCCATGCGTCCGAAGTCACTGAGCCATCCAGCCGCCCGAAGAACTGTGCTCTATCCAGTTGTAATAAAACTGCAGCATCTCGATTGGAGGTCGCAACAGGCTTCGCTAACATTAGCATGTTTGCGTATTTCCTTCCATTTCTAGATTTGCATTCACAAATGTTAACTGCTATCCCAAATGTTACTCCCCCAAAGAAGGACTATCAAGTCAGGCTAGATGATTTATCAAAATGTGTGCTGCCCTACACCAACAGATATTACTCAAAGGTGAGGTGATTAGCATACCTACAACGGATGGGTCACTACGTCCATGACCCATCCGTTCTAGGTAGATTCTGGACTCATCATTGAACATAAACATAACATATTAAAGTTGCAGTGCATGCAACCTGCATGCTGTCCCATAAATGCATTTTCCTAACAAAAGTGGCACCATTCAAAAGGGAAATAATCAGGCTTTCCAACAGTTAAACATTTAGCCAAGAAGCATTGTTCAAATAAAGAAAACTACCAAACACAGGTTCCCTTATGTTTTGTGCTGTCCATTATTGGTTCTAATTAATTATTGATAAGGTTTGAGTATCTCGCTCCCACCAAAAATAATCATTTAAAAAATGACTTTGATGTACTATCAATATGATTAATATGGCCTATATACAGGTAGGTATTTTAAAAAAATAACTCTGAAAACTGGATAGGTTTAATAAAAAAAATAGTTGTCACCATGCTTGACATACCAGTAACTGAAATATAATCAGTGCAAACGTTTCTGATAGCATAGAACCATCTTCAAATCAATACAATACAATACAATACAATACATGCTGATTTCTATAGCGCTTTCACAACAGCGGCAGCCAAAACAAAATGTACGACTCAGAGACATTGCCACAAATTCCTTCAAGAGTCAATTCAAATCAGGAAAAAGCTAGCTGCAAGCACACACGTGCATTACCTCAAAAAGGTGTCTGCACAGATCCAGTCATCTTAATCGTCCCCTGTTTGCTGTGACAACTTTCAATGCCTCCCACTACTTGTTACCAACACCAGCCGAACCTATCAGTGTCTGAGGGTGGGGGAGTATGACTGAACAAGCAGTGTGTGAGTGTGTGTGCGTGCGTGTGTGTGTGCGCGCGTGTTTATGTGTGTGCATGTTTGTGTGTGTCCATGTGTTCATATGACGACATTCAAGATTATTTTAGGCCTTGCCTGCTTAAATGCAGCTTGCATGAATCATGACTTCCCACATAGTAGGTCAGTGAGTGAGTCTTATATGGTAACACGCCGCACATGTGATAGAAACACGTTGTTATCTATAGACTGGACTCACTGTTTCAAATGTCTCTTAAGCATTACTTCATGGCTTGGTTGTTGAGGGTTTATTATCAGAAAAATAAGTCAATAAAGCTATTATTATTATATTAACCCTTTCAGGGACAGCGGTTACTACAGGGGAGAGCTCATCATGTTATCAGGTTATCGTTATCGGTGCATGAAAGGGTTAAAGCAGGGGTGTCAACTCATTTTAGTCGCGGGCCAATTTGGAGTTACGTCTTCCATTGGAGGGCCATTATGACAATGAAGCCACAGAACTATTGCTTGTACACAGCAAATTAATAGATTATTAGTTTTGAAATCAGTCAAGTCAATTATAATAGTTTGTTCAAATATTGTTCACGTGAGTATAAACTGGGTAACAAAATTGTTGCAAAACCTCAACGTCTTTTTTATACATGACAATTTCAAAATTCGGTACATATTTTAGCAAATTGACAGACACAATTTAATTTCGCGGGCCACATAAAATGACCTAGCGGGCCGGATCTGGCCCCGGGGCCTTGATTTTGACACCAGTGGGTTTAATATTTTGGATATAAAATGATCTTGAATAATTATGCATATAAATAAATAAATAAAAATCACGAGAGGACATTTTGATTTTGGATTCCCGCCTCCCCCTCCCTTCAGCATGCTGATATGAGTCAACATGGTCTGGTTTTGCTTTCACATGACACAGCTTGAGCCTAAAATCATATCGGTCCCCAGAAAGGACAAACATATTTGGTATTCTAGACCTCAATACTCAAGCGCAAAAAAGTGATCTCACTTGGGGGGGGGGGGATTGTCCTTTGAAAACCAAGATAACAGTAATTACTTGGGGTTATTGAGGCAATCCTTGGACATGACAAAGGAATGCAAAATAAAAGTGGAGAAGACGGTGTGAAATTGAGAAAAACATGTCAACCACAGTCAGAAAAAAAGGGCAGATGGAAACTGTCATGTAAATACTTGACGCAGAGGCATTGCCCACAGGGCTGCCCATCTTCAAAGCCCTCCTCAAAACTCACTTGTATTCTTTGGCATTCGATTCAGCATGACTTAGATTTGTTCCTGGTTTTACTGTTTGGTGCTTTCTACCGCCTTTATTACCGATTTGTCTTACTGTTTATTGTGCATGTTAAATTGCTCCATGTACAGCACTTTGTATGCAGCGATGGCTGTTTGAAAGTGCTCTATAAATACCGTTGACTTGACTTGACAGGCATCGCCCACGTAAACCGCTAAATGTAGACAATCTGTGTGAGTGCATATGTGGGAATATGTACCAGCAGACCAGTCCTTCCCAAATTTGAAATATTTTACGGAAGTGATGCAGATTTCCCCACCGTGAGACAAATAAAGCTTTTCGAATGTAAAATAATGCAATGTAATAGAATGTCATGTAATCTAATGAGCACAAAAAGTGTATTTTTCTCAAATATTGATCACAAAATTTATGATAGTGACCACTTTTTACTTGCGAATCATCAAGCTCTCAAGATGCTCATTTGACAGGTGGTGTGGTCCGGGGTTGTGAGGCTAGATCAGAGGTGGGCAAACTACGACCCGCGTGCCGAATCCGTCCCGTTGGTCTTTTTAATCCGGCCCGCCGAAGGTTGGTCCACAATTAAGGTTCGATGTGAATGATTGCATTCATTTCAATTGGACTTGTAATGACAGGCATTTCATTGTCAGGCGGCGCATTGACTTGAAGTTGCAGAACAACAGGGGGGTGGGGGGGGGGGGTATTTTCGACCACCTAGTACCTCTGTATCGCTCTACTTCTCCTGGTCTGATCACAACCCATCTGCAGCAATGCACAGGCTAAAATAGGTCATGAACAACACTGTTGTCATTTTCTAAAAAGTATATTAATACAGTACTTTCATACTTTTGTTCTGTTGATGTTTGATATGGACTGTCAACAAAAGCTGTTTTTTTATGTACCGTTTTTTCTGTCCAATTTTAACGTCAAGTCAAGTCAACAGTATTTATAGAGCACTTTCAAACAGCCATCGCTGCATACAAAGTGCTGTACATGGAGCGATTTAACATACACAATAAACAGTAAGACGAAATGGTAATAAAGGCGGTAGAAGGCACCAAGCAGTAAAATCATACTGAGTCAAATGCCAAAGAATACAAGTGGGTTTTGAGGAGGGCTTTAAAGATGGGCAGCGAGGAGGCTTGCCGAATGTTCAGTGGGAGGTCATTCCAGAGAGAGGCACCAGCAACAGAAAAGGCTCGATCGATTAAAAGTCAATGCGGCCCCCGAGCCAAAAAGTTTGCCCACCCCTGGGCTAGATGGAGAAATTCTCGGCTTTGGAGAAGGCTTACCAGAGAGAAATGAACGTTCCATTCATGGGCAACAACTCTGGTGGACGTTTTTGCATACAGCATGCCAACACGATTTGAGAGAAATAGTCTTTTTGTGTACATAGACAAAGTCCTAGATCAGTGGTCCTCAACTAGAAAGGCTGTACGTCCACTTTTTTTTTATAAGACCAAGGTCATGGCTATATGCCAATTTAGTATGGTCACGCCAAGCTTATAAAAATCAACACTCCTCACACCCAACCAATAATGGGGTGCATGAAAATAACAATTATTCACTTTGCCAGTACACAGCAAATAATGAGAGGTATTGTGTTGAGCCAGAGGAACTCTTTTATTTTTATTTAGTTGTGCTTGCTTAATAATAGAAATAGCTCTTTTAGGGAAATAAGACATTTTTACTTTAACTTTGTTAAACAGTAGTTGTCTTTTTTCCCTTAATTTAACAAAAGCAAAACAAAATACTCATTATACCAAAATAAATACAAAACATGAAAACAAAAATATCCTTTTCATTTGTACAATTCCCCCCCTGAAATCACTGCCCCGTTCAGCCATGAGCATGAGCCAGTTCGTCAAAAATTATACACACACAGTCGCGCTGCTGCGTCTTCTGCAATACATCTGTTCGTGCACGCAAATAATAAAACGGATAATTTTAACAAGCGGTCGCGGTAATGCGCAGATTATTCATTCATTCATCATCTTCCGATCCGGTTGATCCTCACTAGGGTCGCGGGGGGTGCTGGAGCCTATCCCAGCTGTCTTCGGGCAGTAGGCAGGGCACACAAAGACGAACAACCATCCACGCTCACACTCACAGCTAGGTACAATTTAGAGTGTTCAATCAGCCTGCCACGCATGTTTTTGGAATGTGGGAGGAAACCGGAGCACCCGGAGAAAACCCACGCAGGCCCGGGGAGAACATGCAAACTCCACACAGGGAGGCCGGAGCTGGAATCGAACCCGGTACCTCTGCACTGTGAAGCCGACGTGCTAACCACTGGACTACCGGGGCGCCTGCGCAGATTATAGTCCAAAAATATAAAATGTATAACTTAAAAATCACTTTATTTACTTTATAATTTATTATTTTATACAATTTGCCGAGGGTCCGGACAGAGGAGGTCTGCGGTCCGGTCGTGGATCGCGGTCCGCCAGTTGAGGAAGACGGTCCTAGATCTTTGTGTTTAAGCTCATCAAAATTGGGAGCTAATGTTGCCGGTTTACTTTTGTATAGTGCAGTGGTCCTCAACTAGAAATGCTGTCGGCCCACTTTTTTTTTTTTAATAAGACCAAGGTCCGGTCCCATGCACGGTGGTCATGGGGAGCAGGGCTATATGCCAATTTAGTCTGGTCAAGCCAAGCTTATACAAATCAACACTCCTCACAACCAACCAAGAATGGGGTGCATGAAAATAACAATTATTCACTTTGCCAGTACACAGCAAATAATGAGAGGTGTTGTGTTGAGGCAGAGGAACTCTTTTATTTTGTTAAGTTGTGCCTGCTTAATAATAGAAATAGCCCTTTTAGGGAAATAAGACATTTTTTACTTTAACTTTGTTAAACAGTAGTTGTCTTTTTCCCATTAATTTAACAAAAGCAAAACAAAATACTAATTTTACCAAAATAAATACTAAAAATGAAAACAAAATTATTATTTTCATTTGTACAATTCCCCTTTTCACATCCCCCATGAAATCATTGAAAAATATATCAGAAGAGGAGTTAAGAACCATTTTAAATACTGACACAAGGGAGCACAGGAATGTGCAGTGCTGTTCTTCCACTAAAGGTGAATGCAATGTCTGAGGCATGCAAATATTATTTGAGGACGCCATTGGGTTGTTCATTTAACATGTTGCGCTGTTCTGCCGTTAAACAGCTGCAAAGATCCCCGGGTAGACGGGAGCAAAACTGCACACAATCAAAACCTGCCGCGATTTGTCTTGTCTGTGTGTGGCTCTCCTGTGCTGAAGCTATGAGCACACTGTGGCGTCGCGCATGCGTCTATTTCCTGACACAATCATCCATTTTGAATGCGTGACGCTGATGTATGGGCACACCTTAAGTTCAGAGGAGCCAATCAGCGCGTCGTTATCGCCGACATGCCCCCGTCTCTAGTTCGTCAAACACTGTACACACACAGAGTCGCGCTGCCGCGTCCTCTGCAATACATCTGTTCGTGCACGCAAATAATACAACGGATAATTTTAACAAGCGATCGCGGTAATGCGCAGATTATAGACCAAAAATAGATATTGTATAACGGAAAAATCACTTTATAATTTATTATTTTATACAATTTGCCGAGGGTCCGGACAGAGGAGGTCGGCGGTCCGGACAGAGGAGGTCGGCGGTCCGGTCGTGGATCGCGGTCCGCCAGTTGAGGAAGGGGGTATAGTGTATGATGAATGCAAGCGTAAATCAGCCCGGGGGAATATTTCAGGGAAAAATCACAGAGTCGAGTTGCTGCTATTTGCGGATGAGACGCACATTGACTGAAATAACATGTTAGATGGTAGGCCGTGGGTGAATGTTGGCTTTTCGCATGCTATCCAGTTTATGCTAGCTATGACAGTTTACAGCACATCTCTACTTGAGTATTCTCACCATTTCAAATCATGAGGTGCTGTACAACTCAGACAAACTAGATGCTGGTTTTGAGAAGGCCACTCTTAAACTCCTCACAAGGCGAGGTAACTATTGTTTATCATGCCACAGTTTCCTGGCTAAAGTGTGCTTTAGCTATGGTCACGACGAATTACTCACTGAAATTGGCTGACAGACAGCGGAAAAATTTCCATTGATTTTGTGTGTGTGTGTTCGGCACAGCAAACCATTCCATAGGAAGCTTTTTTCAAATTATTTTTATTTTTTAGCTGCTTTATCGAAACAGATTTATTATGTCACAGATAGGCCAGATGAAAAATCGAAATAAAATGGTTCATCTTAAAGAGCATGGTGGTTTTACATCTGATCCGTCATTACTTTAGCACTGTAGGCTTTCCTTATTCAAGGAATAATCAACAGTAAAGTATGATGTTTGAGGCTGGATAATTGGATTTGGTGGGGAGGGGGGGTTCTTGGGGCAATACAATACAACTTTATTTTCATAGTGCATTTCACAACAGCTGTAGTGGGAACAAGGACACCCACGAGTCTTCTGGGGATAATTAATTCAGATCATAGATGGAACCAAAATCCAAAATGGAACCCTCTGGAACACCGTACGACAGAGAGGCAGAGCGGGACTCAGAGCAACCTAGGTTAAAACACAAAAAGTCCCGTCAGCCAAATAGCATCTAAACCACTCTGGAGCGCGATCATTAATGCCGACATGGTGCTGCAAACATGTCGGTAGAAAGTTGTGATCCACCGTATCGAATGCAGCAGTTAGATCCAGCAAAACAAGAAACACGTAATCTCCTGGTGTCATTTGCCCGAAGGATATCATTAAAAACTTGTAACTGGGCTGACTGTGCGATGCACCATCTTGAAACCTGACTGGAAAACTTCCATGACATTATGTTTATCCAAGAAAGTTTTTAACTGCGTGTGCACCACCTTTTCCAGAATTTTAGAAATAAAATGGCAGGGTTGATCAAGGCCAAGTTTCTTAAGCAGAGGTTACACGACAGCATGTTGAAAATGTTGGGGGACGACACCAGAAGACATACTGTTGCAGATAATGGCCAAAACCAATTTACCACTATTTGGGAGAACCTCCTTAAAGAAGTCAGGAGAAATACAGTCATAAGGGGAACCCAATGGCTTAATGTGACAAACCACATACTCGGAAAATGACAAGGAAACCACTCCCAAGGTATCCAACACTGCGGAACAAGGAACGTGCACAGAGGGGTCAAATGCGGCGATCGAAACGAGAGCCCTAGCTGTAGCAAACTGGTCAATGAAAAGGAATAAAAATCTATTCCACATTTCAGGGGATGAGTCTGTGTAAATAGAGTGGCAGGGTTTACTGGAAGTCCAGAATTGTTTTGAGCAAAGTTCGTGGATTATGATGATTTGCCCAAATAAGACTTGACAAGTGCTCCCTTTTGGACTCTTTCGCTTTTCTTTGGTAGCAAAGCCAAAAGTCTCTTAGGATTCTTTTTTTCCACCTGCGTTCAGCTTTGCGGCATTCTTGTTTTGCTGACTCAGTTCTCTCATTCAACCATGACTCTGGTCTTACTTTAGAAAAAGTTCGTTAATGAACCAGATAGTGTACGGATCCTACCTACGCAGACTAAGACAAACTACGATATAAAAATATCGATTTTCAGCAAAACGAAGGACCGACAAAGAAATCGCTGAAAGACGCAAAACTCAAATCAGCCAGGCATGACATGAAAACCAAAATACGTACAACATAACCTATTGGATCAAAAGTTCAACTAGGAACATGAACAAGACGTCTCGATAAGGTCAATAATCCGACGAGGGAAGTAGCAATCAGAGGCCCTAAACAAGACACAGGTGCACCGCTGACGGGAAATGCCCTCAACTCCAGCGGGTGCTTAAAAAAAAACAACAACAACAACAAAATTATATAGCGCTTTCACAACAGCTGCAGCGGTAACAAAGCACTTTGAAAAACATTTAACATACAACAGAAAAAGACAACACGTAACATAAAACACAGACAGTCATGCAATCTTAACCATATTTCATAGATACGCTTTATTATTTGAAGCAGTTCTAGATGAAAGAGTAGAGAATCAAAGTGACCTTTGACCAGCGGATCAGAGACGTCATGCTGAAATTATGAACGTCTGCTACAAGGTAAGTTTGAAAGTGAACAAAAAGCTGTAGCGTCCATTGACGAAAAAAAGAGATTGGTTCAGTTCTCTCCCATTTAATCCGCTTCAATTCAACAACACGTCGGAGATTCGGCCTCGTTTTGGCAAGACGGTGGTGGAAAGACGCTACCTCCGTTCTTGGCTAACCTGCCGGCTGATCTCCTCTGAATAATCTCGCGCCACCTTACCTCTCTGAGCTCATACGCCCCTACACCCCTGCCCGGCGCCTCAGGTCTGTGGACCAGTCTTTGCTAGACGTACCAAGAACTAAACTGAGGCTCAGAGGGGATCGAGCCTTTTCTGTTGCTGGTCCATCTCTCTGGAATGACCTCCCACTGAACATTCGGCAAGCCTCCTCGCTGCCCATCTTTAAATCCCTCCTCAAAACTCACTTGTATTCTTTGGCGTTTGACTCAGCATGACTTAGATTTGCTATTGTTTTTACTGCTTGGTGCTTTCTACCGCCTTATTACTTATTAAATATTACTGATTCGTCTTACTGTTTATTGTATATGTTAAATCGCTCCATGTACAGCACTTTGTATGCAGCGATGGCTGTTTGAAAGTGCTCTATAAATACTGTTGACTTGACTTGACTTGACTTGACAATTCCAAGCGGCAACTCTCAGTTCCAACCACGCTCTCTTCGGCCTCAGCTCCGCAAAGCCATCCATCGAGCCGCACCAGCGCAGACTGTTCGACAGAGCCAACATCTCTGCTAAACAAAACGGGGCTGTGAAATATGCTGCCCATTACAGACACAATAAAACAAGCGCCTTGGGACTGTCCAGCGGCGACAAGTCAAATACCACCGACATTCCTCCCAATCAAAACTAGTGCTGGTACCCGCATGCTGCAGAGAAGTCGAAAACACCAAGAACAGATTCTTCTCCTTTGATGAATGTCGTGGCCAAAAATGCTGAAAACAGTCCAAATCGGGTCCACACGAAGTAACAAAGCTCTTGAAGAGCACTGCTGTCAACGAGGGCGCAATGATAATCAATCAGACTGATTTAGAGTGAGAGGTTAAAAATTCGACTGCTGCACATTGAGTGCTTTGAGAAGTTCCCTCAAAGCTGCGTGTGTGCGCAATTGTGCACTTTTATCACCCTCTCAGCACACGCACACACTATATTTCTATGTTCCTTCCTTCATTTCCACCCCACTTTAATTTACAAACAGGACACCTGTTTCTTCCCACTTCCACGACAGTTTCAGTAGCGCGGCCCAGGGCGCGCCTGACCTCACATTCATACATGACCTCACATTCACTCACACTCACCACAGACGAGAGGCTGCAGGCGACACGCGAACCGCTCCATTCAGGGAGTCCAAACGTGGACATAGTTTATGAACCTCTTGAATGAGGCTCTTTCGTGCGTTTCAATGGTCGGGTGACTCGGAATTTTGTGGTTTTATCAAATGACATGGTTTCCATTATTTATGAATGGACAATGATGGAACATAGTTATACGGATTGGCTTAATTAATTATGCTTAAAGTAACCTTTGTGCTAAAATAAGATTAACAAACTTAGGCCAACTGAATTTGTGTCACAAATCTCAATTTAGTTACATTTTCTATTTTGACATAAAGGTGATTTTAATTTTTTCATAGCATGGTACATGACGTAACTTGCTATGATTGCAAGTTTTGGACAGGTGTCATACTGGTTTGGTTGCCGTGTGAATGTCTGATGTTGTTCAGCGTGGTCCAAGGAATGCTCAGGGAAGTTTGTGAGAATGCTCAGCCGCATAAAAAAAATTTGAGAGAAGAATGGCTGCACTGAATCAAGAAAGAACAGAGCTGCTACCAGCATGTGGCATTGCTGCACTCCATTGATGCAATCAGTAGAAGTCTACAGACTCACAAAAACACTTGGGCAGGGATGGGAAACTTAAATGCTGGAAGGGTCACAATTTCTCATCAGTGTTCCTCCGGGGCCACATAGCACCATGAAAAAAAAAAAAAAAATTTATATTGACAAAATACATGCATATCTGTAAAATATGTGCTCATTATTTGTCATTTTTCATCTTACATTTCTCAATGCATGAATAAAAAAATTACAACTTTTATTTTCTTTTAAATGTTTAACAGTTTGTGTAGGATTTGTCTCCTTATTTACCTGCAGTGGGGGGAAGGGGGAGGGGGGTTATTATAGGGGGCTATTATAGCGTCATTATAGCCCACACGCTGTCCTTTGTCGTTTTTAACTTTACTCCTTGCACAGACCACCCTCTGATGTACGACTGTCGTGATTCTGTTTTTGCGTCTCCAGCAGGTGGCAGAGGAGGGCTTTCCCTTCACCATGCACACCTGCTGTGCATATCAATTAGCCATTATTATTCCTCATCTTGCGCGTGATTTTGTCTCCAAGTGTTGAATTCTCGAGACGCCCTCTCTTGTTGACGCCACATATTTTCTCGCCTTGTTTTTGCGTTCTTCATTGTAAGTATTTTTTTTTGTGATGCTTCATCTCGGTTTTGTATGCTTCGTGTTGTCCTTTCACGACAAGCTATTTCTGTTCATCATATCCATGCACTTTGCAAGTGTTGTTGGTTAGTTAGTTTTTTTTCCTGGTTATCGAAACTAGCGCCATTTGTTGTACTTTGTCAGTCTTGCGTTTTTGTATTAATAAATTATTTTTGTTCAATTCTATCTGAGTTCATGTTTTGGGAATCCAATTTGGTTCCTGTACCCTTCCGAACCGTAACGACAAGGTTTCATTTTTAATAGCAGGTCTCACACTCATTGTTTTCATTTTGTTGTTAGTTATTACATCATCCACTATGGCCTGCATACAATCTTTCACAGTTTCAAATACAGTAAATGGGCTTTTCTCCTTTGCCAAAAGCCGCAAAACATAAAGGGAAGAAGCTGTAGCTTTTTATTGAGCTGTGCATCACGGTGCAGCTCCAGTCAAAAGATGCAATCAAGCACTGCCCTTTTCCCTTTTCTCTTTTAAGATCCCGCTGGGAAGTTTGTCTGGAAAGTTGGGTGCTTCTCGACGCGGTGTCTCCAGACGTTGTAATCTTGTAGTGGCAAATCAAACACAGTGGTTTGGCATTTGAACTTGATGGTAAAATAAAGTGTATGGTCAGTCCGGACAGGATTTTCTTCAACAGTGTTCATTGTCCATTTTAGGCTTCACAGTCGAACTTGACATGTAATTTGCAGCTACTGTAAGCATCGCTAGCTACGTTTCAAAACAACGCTCTGCAACGTGGGGAGCGTTTGCATCCAGGGTGTACGTCGGAATTTCAATGACGTTAACATACTCAAAGACTTGTCAGGAACGGCGCGGTTGACCCCCCCCCCCCCCCCACCACCACCAAATATATAAAAACTTGAGCACCATTTCAAGTTACAAAGGCCCACCACACACCAAGCAATGTGGTTGAAAAGTGCACGCAAAGCCATGAATGTCACGTTCCGTGCCTGCCTGCAGGGGGCGGGCTTTCTCCCCGCCGACTGCACACCTGTTGTTCATTCGGGATGATTATGCTTCCTTTATTAGGAGACTCCGGCAGTTTACTCACTGCCGGAGAATTCCTTACCGTGCCATTGCTCTCTCTCGCTATTTCATCGTTCGATATTACTCGCTGCCTTTTTGCCTTACGGCCACTACTATTGTTATTCGCGTTGCATCCAAATTGTTATTGCTCTAGTTTACTGATCTCTGTACTTCCTCGCTCTTTGTTTTTTCGCGAGCGTTTTCGGTTGTTTTTCCTTATTTCCTGGTCCTTATTTGACCAGCGTTTTCTGTTACCGTTTTCCCTGTCGGGCTCTTTCTGTTCGTTATTAAAACCCTTTTTGTTTCATACAAGATCTTTTCGTGTCTGCTTTTTCCTGGGAACCACCTCGTTATTTTTGTTGTGCACGAGGCGATTTTTCATCGCCTCGGGCGCAACGTGACAATGAAAAATCTCACATCGGCAAACGTGCCGCAAAGGAAAACAATTGTGAGCCTGTATCAGCTTTCGGGGATCATCCTCATATTTTGCACTGTATTATTTTTTTTTGGAAAGCAAAATCATGGCATGATTTTCATGGAAGAATCGGGTGGCCGCAAAGAAATAAAAGGAGAGAATGTGGATATTTTGAGAGTCTGTTGGCAATGAGCATTTGGCACGGTTGTGATCAACATTTGTCTGTGATATACGAGACATCAATGATGCATGTTTCACTTTACAAGGAGTTTTACAATATCAAAATAACGTGCAACAAATTTGTGCTTCGAACTGACTATTTCCTGCCATGAAGTATGGTATAAGGAAGAACTGGGCCTTCTGCAAGAAAGTAATTCTCATACAAGACAAGCACCATCTCATATTTTGAGTTTTTGGTTGTTTTGTTCTGAATCTGCTGCAACTATGTAAAATAATAGTCTGTAAAACTACAATTTTACACATTTGAAACTTTTTTTGTAAACCATTTTCATCTTTAAAAAAAAAAAAAACTAAAATACATGAGTCGGGCGGCCCGGTGGGCGACTGGTTAGTGCGTTGGCCTCACATTACAGAGGTGGAGGGTTCGATTCCAGCTCCGGCCTTCCTGTGTGGAGTTTGCATGTTCTTCCCATGCCAGTGTCGGTTTTCTCCTGGTACTCCGGTTTCCTCCCATATTCCAAAAATGTGCATGGCATGTTAATGGAACACTCTAAATCACCAATTTCAAACGCAAGGCCGGCGGGCCAAATCTGGCCCACCGGGTCATTTTATGCGGCCCGCGAAAATAAATCATGTGTGTCAACTTGCTAAAACCTGCACCGAAATGACAAATTGTCATGTGTAATGAATAACATTGAGATTTTGCAATCATTTTGTTACTGTTTACACTCACTTAAACAATATTTGAACAAACTATTATAGTTGACTTGACTGTTTTCATAATTACTAATCTATTATTTATTGTGTAAACATAATAATTTTGTGGTTCGGCCCTCCGGGGGAAGGCGTAACTCCAAATTGGCCCACGACTAAAATTAGTTTGACACCCCTGCTCTAAATTGTCCCAGGGTGTGAGTGTGCACGTGGATGGTTGTTTGTCTATGTGTGCCCCGCGATTAGCTGTCAACCGGTTCAGGGTATCCGAAGACAGCTGGGATAAGCTCCAGAACGCCCCATGACCCTTGTGAGGATAAGCGAAATGGAAAAGGGAGGGATGGATGGACATGAGAAGTTGAACCCTTTCAGGGACAGCGGTTACTACAGTGGACAGTTTATCATGTTATCGGGTTACAGGGTGCATGAAAGGGTTAAATAAAAAGAAAATGAGCACGAATGTAGCTGCCAATCACGTTTGAGCACATGCTCATGACATGCTGTTATTTAAGAGGGCACTGTGCTAAAAAACACACTCAATACTCCATTGTTGTATGAGGTACAGCTTTCCTGCCTCATGTGAAGGTGCTATAAATATGTGGTCCAAAGGTGCTCTACTGTTTTTTTTCCCCCCAGCGCACATCTCCAGATTTGATGAGTTTGAGTTAGCTGTGCACCACAAGTCTGAATTAGAATTAGTAACATCTTACACTAGGGCTGTTCACACGGCAAGATTTGGTCCGGTGCTGCGCCGGGGCTGCCCCAGTAGAGCGTTCACACATGCAAATAAGCTCCGGCGTAGCCCCGGAAAAGAGCTTATACCGGACAATATTTGCTCCGGAGCAAATGCTCGTTTGCGAAGCAGCACCGATGTAAATTTGCACGTGTGAATGCAACTGGGTTAAATTTGCTCCAGAGCAAATGCTTGTGAAGAGTACGTATGGCGAGAATGCGTTGCTTTCGTGCTCTGTCAGACTTCCGTAATGTGTTTGTTTCATAACGACACAAGACTTGGCTAGTAACATCTTTCCTTTTGTAGGAGACTGGACTGTCTCGGAGTTGTTTGTTCCTTTGTTGTTTGTTCACAACCCCCCGCACCCCATATAATTTATTTTGTGATTTCCTCTCTTGATTTTTTGTTTGGCGCATTAGTGTTTGCTTTTCTGAGTGTCATTGAAGTCATCGTTCATTTACGTTTTCTTGGGCTGTCACTCTCGAGCAGAAGGCACGGAAACTGAGAAGGCGAAGGACGTGCCGGTCCAGTAGTCGCTTGAGTTGTGTATATACAATACGTTTTGAAAAGAACCAACACGACAGCTCGTTTGTTTTCTGTCGTTTTGCTCCGCTGCAGAAACTGCCGTGTGAACGCAAGTGGGGCAGCCCCGACACTGTGTCGGGGCTACCCCGCTCAGC
Source organism: Hippocampus zosterae (assembly GCF_025434085.1). Classification (NCBI taxonomy): domain Eukaryota; kingdom Metazoa; phylum Chordata; class Actinopteri; order Syngnathiformes; family Syngnathidae; genus Hippocampus; species Hippocampus zosterae. The sequence goes on from NC_067469.1 coordinate 10,745,770, forward strand.
GGCTTTGAACGTGTGAACGCTCCACACAATTTGCTGCGGTGCAAAATATATCGCAACAAAATATATCGGTGCAGCGCCAGAGCAAATGTGTGCCGTGTGAACGGCCCTATTGACTCTACTGCAGTCTCATTTGGGGTTCATTATATGCTTATGACAGAATCTATAATCCCGTGGCTATATTGTACTTTCAAAAACACAATAACATATAGCCTAATGAGTGAGTTGGGGGGGGGGGGGGGGGGTTGTCAAGCAGCAGTGGTTCTCAAACTGTTGTGACCCTCTGGGAGTGTGTGTGATGCACCTTCCCTGTCGTTGCATCACACACACTCCCAGAGGGTCACAACTGTTTGAGAACCACTGCTTGAGGTGACATAACAAAACCCGGAGGAAGGAGGGAGGAAATTCTGGGGACAGACTGGCTGTCGTGGAAGGGAGGAGCTGTTGAAGGTTCAGCAAGGTTAGTCAATAAGGGACTGACTCTTTCGAGTGCATTCCAAGGCTACAACTCACTCTCCCGCCCAAAATCTTCTCTGGGGGATTCCAGTCGTTTCTGGGGCTGCTCTCAACTCAAACGTGTCAACGTTTCCAGGCCAGTCTTCCAACAGTTGAAGAGGGGGTGAGATCATCATTCACACTAGTATGCTAGTTGCAGTAGAAGAGATGAAGGTCAACATACTGTCCGACCTTCAACTCCCGATGTCTTCTATCAAAAACAAGCTAAGGGTTTCAAAGTGTTTGCGGAGGTGGCGGTACTCACTCACTGGTCCTTAATGGCATTCTCCATTATGACCCGAAGTAGCACCAAATCCACTGGCCGCGTTAGCAACTAGCATGCAACTGGCTAGCAACAAGTCATGAAAACATGCACACCTAAATAGAAGCAGGACGTAAAGCCGGAGGATAAATACATTACATGGAAGCAAGTAAGCGAACTACTACAACATAAAAAAGAGCTGTTTACAGCATAAATACAACAGCGGCATCACAACTTTAAAGGATTGATAATGGACTCAACTAACTCACAACTTGATAATATTATCAGGAAAGTCCAAGAAATCAAAACCAGCATAATCTCTGCACTTTGCTACTCCAATGACTCAGAAAGAGGTTGACGACATTAAAAAAATAAATAAACAATAATTTAAAAAAAGGTCAGATCAAACAAACTGCCCCGCTTTAAAAACTTAAATTTACAAAATATGTGACAGCCTGATCATAATAACAGAGAAGGAGGCCTATTTAGAAGGTCAGTCAAGAAAAAATAACTTGGTCATTCATAGAATGGAGCAAACACCAGGAGACACCTGGACTGATACAGAAAAAAAAGTGCAAAGAATTTTCAGGGAGAAGTTTCAGTGACAGGAGAGGATCGAGATGGCGTGAGCTCACTGCACTGGGAGACCCGAACCCGGGAGAATTAGCCCAAGGCCACTTGTGGTGAAACTTGAAAAATACTTGTGGCATGACAAACTTATAGTTTACCACCGCACCAGTACACCAACACAACAGGCTCAAGTTCAACATCATCATGCGGCATGCTGAGAACTGTAAATCAACCACCTCAACAAAACTATGAGACTGTACTGTAATAGTAAATCCATATATGAAAAAAATGGACTTCAAAACCTTTGAATCAATGATGATCGAATGATTTGGACCCCGACAATCATTTTTATATTATATATATTTATAATAATCACAGCAGCACTAATTCTGAGTACGACATGGACGATCAATTCAAATGGAAAATGGAAAATGCACTTTCAATTATATATTTTAACAGTAGAAGCCTCGATAGAAACTTCACAAAATTCAAAGAATGCGTGGCTAAATAACCATATTTTCTGCATCGTAAGGAGTTTCATTTTATAAAGCGCACCTTCAATGAATGGCCTATTTTAAAACTGTTTTCAGATATCGGGCGCACCGCATTATAAGGAGCATAGAACAGAAGTTACAATAGTGGCTGCGGTTGCGTTATGCATCCATTAGATGGCGCTACGCTGAAGGAAATACAATACAATTCAATGCAATACAGCTTTATTTATATAGAGCTTTCACAACTGCAGCAGCTGTAACAAAGTGCATTACAGAAAATTTTAAATACTACATCCAAGAAATCAGAACACTGTTCCATACATATATAAGGCGCGTCAGATTATAAGACGTACTGTCAGCTTCTGAGAAAATGGAATGCTTTCAAGTGTGCCTTACAGTGCGGAAAATACAGTAAGTAGATTTAAAATAATTACCAGATCAGAAACTTGGCTTGACAATGAGGAATGTAATGAAATATTTCACTACTAAAATATCTATAAACAACAACAAAAACACATCAAATGTCAGCCTAAATTTCATTTATAGGATCCTGTCTTGACACATTAAACCAAAAAAAAACTCCAACAACAACAAATAAACATAAAATACTGGATACTGTACTTTGCTACTCCAATGACAAAAATACACAAATAATGTATGGGGATTTTAACACTGACTTGTGAAATCCAAATGGACATGAAAAAAACAACTGCTTTTATAAATACAATGTATAGTAACAGTCTTTCACCTGCAATTATAAAACCTAGCAGAATCACAGTTGATACAGCATTTGAAAGAAAAAAGAAACAAAAGAGCCACACCAGGCTCCAGCCAGGCACACCAGCCACAGGTTCCCGACCCCTGCCATAGATCATAGCATATTATTGAGCGATATGACATAAGAGGTGTCCCATATAAATAGTTAAAAATGTATTTGGACAATGGACAATCAGTGTGTGCAGTTCAACAACATAAAATTAAATCAGCTGAAGATCAGTCATGGGGGTTCCTCAATGGTCTGAGCTAGCCCCAAAACTATTCATACTGTATATAAATGATATCTGCTCTGTTTCAAAATTACTTAAAAGTGTCTTATGATGACACAGCTCTCTAATGTTCTGGAGAAAATCTGACGGCATTCAAAAAAAAGAATTGAATACATTAGAAAATTGATTTGACATAAATAAATGATCACTAACCCCCCCACCCCACCCAAAAAAAAAGTGAATTGTTTTTGGCAGTATACTAGCAAAACACCAAGTTAAAATGTTGCTCAATTCAATTGAAATAGAAAGAGTGTATGAAAATAAATTTAGTAGAGTTGTAATTGACGCAAAACTAAACATTAAAAAAAGTATTATTATTAAAAGGAAAATGTCAAAAAGTTTTGGGATTCTATACAAAACCAAGGATGTGCTTCATAAGAACTCACTATAGACATTACCGGTATATTGTTCATTATTATTACCATACTTGATCTTCTGTGTGGAAATAGCTATAAAACACTTACCCTGTTTTCAAACTACAAAAAAAGAGCAATTATTAATCAATTTAAATATACTGAATCGACAAATCCACTATTTGTCAAATTAAATGCTCCAAAATTGTATGATCTGGTTTAATTTAAAATAGCACAACTAATGTACAAAGTGCACAATAACCTGCTCTGCCACAATACTCAAACTGTTTGAAATTCGAGAGGTGCTGTGACTTCAGGGCAACAAGACTAGACAATAAATAAATGAATAAAAAATTTAATCCAAAACAAGAACAAACGTTAAGCAAAGGTGTATTTCTGTAAGAGATGTTCGTTTGTGGAATAATTTCAGTACTGACCTGAAAAGGTGTGAATCGCTTGCTGTGTTCAAAATCAGCTTCAAAAGTACACACACAGAAAAAAAATATAAATGAGTTTTAAGTCGGTAAATTGCTTATTGTACTATGTGTACTTCAGTCGGTGAATATGACTACTTTTTTTCTTCTAATTCCCTTTGCACATGTAAACCGTGCTAAATCATGAACCTTTGTTATTTTCTTCTTTTAAATTTTTTTACTTCCCTTCCACGTCTTACCAAACTTCTGTTATCTGTTTACAGGTTCACTAAACAAACAAGCACTCAATGACATGTCACCATGGTTGGATTTGTCTTATATACGACCTCATCTCTGTTGGCATTTGCTAGTTATTTGTGCCAGATGAGTCGAGCAAATATTTAGAATCTGAAATTCCTGCACAATAAATTGCATCTCAGACAACAACACCTTAACCATCTCTAATAATAAATAATGTACAGTATTTGCACACTGTGATGTATTTTATAATCGAGAACCTGCTATGCAACAAGTGCTGTACGTAGAAAAATAATAATAATAATAATAAATAAAAAACTATAAAACAATAAATTGAATATGAACAATATGAACAATATGAATGATTGTTTTAAAGTGCTCTTGAGAAAGGTTTTGACTTTAGTCAACTGCCAAAGAAGAAGTAAAAATTTAAGTGCCATTATTGAATCGTTTGAGAATTGATTATTCTATTGATTAATCCTCCGATTAATTGAATAACTGGTCAATATTTTACTTTACATTAAAGTGTAGACAAAACTATTTTTCGCAGATTACTGTTTAAAAACCGCTTAATGCTGTTTATTTAGAATTGTTCAGTAATCAAAGAAAAACAACTCAACAACAATTAAACGATACAGTATCACACTTGAGCGACTGATGTACTAAGCAATCTTGAAAGTAGGCTGAGGACGGAGGAGACAACAGATGCCTTACAAAATAACTGAATGATTCAGGAGTGGAATTTAATAAACACAGGAAGAAAAAAATTATAATAAAACTCATGAGGAATTTTCAAGAATATTTAGACAGATGCTCCAGCTTCTTGTTGCTTTCAACTTGTGTGACGTGTGCACATTGCAGCATGACGTCTTTGATCCACTGGTGAAAAGGACACTTTGATTCTCTCCTCTATAACTGCTTCAGACAACAAAGTGTATCCCGGAAAGTGGTTAAGAGTGCACGATTGTCTGTGTCTCATGTGTTGTTTTGTATTATTTTGTCATTTTTTTGTTGGCTTTTCTTTTGGTGGCGGCGCGGACACCCGCAGCGGCTCCTCTTGTTGTATTGAGAGGGAAGAAATTTCATCTGTGCTGTATGTTATACATACAGTGAGTGCATTTGACAATAAAGCTTGTCCAATCCAATCCAATCCAATATATACAGTCAATACTGTCAAATTAAAATAAAGACAAATCAAAGAGAAAACCAATGGATCTCAAAGGGGAATTACAAAAGCATACAAAAAATAAAATATACCGGTACTATTTGGGGTATTTATAAAATATATTTACATTCTGTTTCTTTAGTTTTATAAGAAATATAAGAATACGTAGAAGAAGAATTAGTAGTATGTAAATACTAATCAATGTAAAAAAATTTTTTTTTAAATATGTTTAAAAAATACAATCAACTTTTAAAAATTATACAAAAGCTATCTGGAATATATGAAACTAATCAGTAAGGGATATGGAAAGGCCAAACAATCCACCTGCTTTTGTCGAAAATAATATCAATATTGATAATTGATCACTGGTGTCAAACTCAAGGCCCGGGGGCCAGACACATCATTTCATGTGGCCCGTGAAAGCAAATTAAAGATGTCAACTTCCATGATGCTTGCTAGAATCTCGACCAAAATTTGTAATTCTCATATGTAATAAATAAGAACCACATTGTAAGCATGTTCTTGTTTAACCAAACCCCTCAGCACAGTGACTTAAACAATAGTTTAAGTCACTATAGTCACCGTAAAATCAAGGACATTAACCCGGACAATTTAGAATCACTTATCAACAACCTCCCCAGTACTGATTGTCTTTCTACAACAGATGAGTTTTTGACACACTACAATACAAATCTCCATAACATTCTCAATATCCTGGCCCCACTCAAAACCCGAACTGTCTCCTTCAACCAAACAGCACCCTGGTTTACCCCTACCCTCAGACAACTTAAATCAAAAGGCCGTCAACTTGAAAGATTATATAGAAAAACTGGACTCGCCATTCATAAAGAAATGTACACTACCCACTTTCTCCATTACAAGGACTCAATATCCAAAGCCAAATCAATCTTCTACTCTGGATTAATCAGTTCCAATGAAGGCAACCCCAGATCACTCTTTTCACTCATTTCTAAACTTACTAAACCTGCTGACACTCTTCCCTCACATCTCTATTCCACTGATTTTTGTAATACTCTGGCCTCATTTTTTACATCCAAAATCCAACTTATCCACAAGCAACTCACCCCTTCAGCTGCTCCTAACCCTCCTTCTCCATTCTCCCCGGTTCCTACCCACCTATTCTCTGCATTCACATCCCCATCTGTCCACCAAATCTCCATCTTAATCCAGAAGTCCAAATCCTCTACTTGTCAGCTTGACCCTCTCCCTACTGTTTTAGTCAAAGCTTCTATCCCGGCCCTCTCCCCTCTCATCACTAACATTATTCAAACTTCCCTCTCTACTGGCATTGTACCATCTCATCTCAAAACTGCTGCTGTCACTCCCATACAGAAGAAACCTGGCTCTGATCCCTGCGACTTGAACAACTTTCGTCCCATATCAAACCTTCCGTTCATCTCCAAACTTCTAGAGAAAACAGTAGCTGCTCAACTTCACACCCATCTTTCCTCCAATAAGCTATACGAACAATTTCAATCTGGCTTCCGTCCCCTCCATAGTACTGAAACTGCCCTCCTCAAAATATGCAATGACCTTCTTCTCTCTGCTGACTCCGGTTCACTCGCCATCCTCCTCCTGCTTGACCTCAGTGCAGCCTTTGACACCATCTCTCACTCCATCCTCCTCAACAGACTCTCCTCCATTGGCATCACCAGCATCCCCCTCTCCTGGTTCCGCTCCTATCTTTCTGACCGCACCCAGTTTATCCAGCTCAAACGTTTTAGATCTCACCCCTTTCCCCTCACTTCAGGTGTTCCTCAGGGTTCTGTCCTTGGCCCATTGCTATTTCTAATCTATCTTCTTCCCGTGGGCAATATCGTCAGGAAACATCACATTCATTTTCATTGCTACGCGGATGACACCCAGCTCTACATCTCTACCAAACCTAATACCGTACTTCCACCATCCTCCCTAACCAACTGCCTGCAGGAATTAAAATCTTGGTTCACCTCAAATTTCCTCAAACTGAATAGCAATAAAACTGAATTCCTCCTTATTGGCACTAAATCCAATCTAAACAAAATAAACAATTTCTCCATTACCTTCGAAAGCTCTTCCATCTCCCCCTCCCCTCAGGTCAAGAGTCTGGGTGTCATCCTTGATAGCACCCTCTCCTTCACCTCACATATCAACCACATCACTCGTTCTGCATATTATCATCTTCGAAACATCCACCGGCTCCGCTCTTCTCTCACTCCTCAGTCCACTGCTATACTTGTACACACCCTCGTCACCTCGCGACTCGATTACTGTAATTCCCTTCTGTTTGGTCTCCCTCAAAAAACCCTCCATAAGCTTCAGCTGGTCCAAAATTCAGCCGCCCGCATTATCACACTCACGCCATACATAAACCATATTACACCTGTCCTCCAACATCTCCACTGGCTTCCCATTTTACACCGCATTCAATATAAAATCCTGCTACTCACATTCAAATCCATTCATGACCTAGCCCCTCCATACCTATCTGACCTCATCCATATTCCTACGCCTGTCCGCTCTCTTCGTTCCTCCTCCTCTGTCCTCCTCTCTGTCCCCCCTGCTCGCCTCGTCACCATGGGAAATAGAGCCTTCAGTCGCTCTGCTCCCCAGCTATGGAACTCACTCCCCGCTGACCTTCGTAATACAGCCTCATTAACACATTTCAAATCCCGCCTCAAAACACATCTGTTTCGACAAGCCTATTCACTCAGACCATAAAGCCATTGTCTTATTTATTTATTTTGTTGTATTTTTTCTTATCTTATTTGATGTAGTTTTTTTAACATTGTACTCGTGATTTTAACTGCTTGTTGTAAGGTGTCCTTGAGTTTCTAGAAAGGCGCCCACAAATAAAATGTATTATTATTATTATTATTATTATTATTATTATTAATAGTTGAATAAACCGTTATTATTGAATTTTTATTTGGTTTCAGTCATAATGGCCCTCCAAGGGTAACAGCAACTAAAATGTGGCCCACGACAAAAATGAGTTTGACACCCCTGCATAGATACTTTGTAAATGTTGGAATGTAATCAAGTAAAATGCATTCTTGATAAATAGCAGTAAAGGAATTGATAGAATTGGAAGAAATGTTGGTTCAATGAAAAATGTTGAAGAGAAGGAAGTCATTGAGATTGTTTGCCAATGTAAAAACAAATGTTGATGGATTGCAACCAAATGGACATGGAAACTTTGTTAAAAGTAATTCTGGACATCTCCAAACATTTACACACATTTGTGATGTATGATTTCGGACTGGACAATTTCCAAACCAAAATGAAGATTGCAAAAGTCATACCGAGATATAAAACGGGTGACACGCGCAGCTTCACAAATTACAGGCCTGTTTCACAGCTACATGAATTCTCTTAAAAGCTAGCCAATAATAGATTAGATCAATTAATAGAAAAACAGAAATGACTCTCCAGCAGTCAGTATGGATTTAGAACAAACCGGTTAATTTCACTAGCTTTGACAGAACTCATCGAAAGCATGACGGACTAAATAGACAATCTAGATCTTTTGGTAGATCTTTGATCTACCAAAGCTGTCCCTCCAAGGGTTAATTGGAACTGCATAAAATAAGGAGGGTAGCCTTAAATTTGTTTCGGAGTTACCGAACAAAAAGCAGCAGTTTGTGAAGTCGGGTGAATATAATTCAAAATGCTTGCGGTGTACCCGAAGAGTCAGTGTTGGGGCCCAAAATTTACTCATCGTGTGTATTATCTAGCATGGCCCAACTGTTCAAGTTTGTGCGGTTTGCAGATGGCGCTAATATTGTAGTGAGAAAATAGATCACATTTCTCAGAAAGAATCACCTCAGAATTCAGAAAGTTAAGAATATGGTTTGATAAAAACAAGTTAGCAATAAATCTAAGCCCGGGAGAAGGTAATGGTATTTGGAAATGGTGAAACAAGAAATCAACAAAACATATCAATAAAGAACATGAACTTAGAACAGGGGAGCCCAACCTTTTATAACCGAAGATCTACTTTTCAAGCTGCGAACCTCCCGCAATCAACCTGTTGCCGCACGTGAATGCACTCACGCACACGCCACTGTCATCTACCGTAGTGGATGTGCAATTACACTTTCTATTATACACAGACAGGCATGTGTGGAGAGATGTCCGAGTGAAAGTGATGTGCACACAAACAATGCTGTACTTGGGTTACCTTGCGCAAGGGCATTTCGACAGCAGCCAGGAATCAGACTTGCACCCCTCCATGATCAAGAAACCATGTTAACCCTTAGATGCATGAGTGACTGGCCCCTACACTCTTCCATAGGTGGGTGAAAAATGACCCATAATTCAATAAATGCTTTCTTTAATGACATTTTTGTCATTTTGGTTAAGAATAATCACTTGTATAAAATTTTGTAATATATTTAGGACCATACAGGAATGATTTCATGTTTGAAATATCTTTATTTTTAATTTTTTAACATTTTTGAAAAATAAAAATTACCCAGAATAGCAATAGAAAAATGTGAACATCCATTTTGTGTGTGTGTGTGTCTGTCTGTCTGTCTGTATGCATTGCCTGTTTTGCCTTTCTGGCAGTGATCATTGCACACAGGTACATTGCATTTCCCACACCTATTGCTGACTTTGCGATCTTTGTTACTTGGGCAGATCTGACACCTTTTTCACTTTGGTTGGCCCTGTGTATTTCTTTCCTGTGTCTTAGTGGTGGCTTTTGTCACCCCGCACCTTTTCATTGCTTCAATAATCGGGATTTGCAGTTGGTTGCAGCTTTCCAGTCGACACCCGATGTGTGGTGTGACAAGCTCCTTTGACAGCTCTTTGAGGAACAGCCGTCGTGCATTGGTGATGCCACTCTTGAAATCTGGGTGCTGAGCCATGAAAAAGGTGTAGGCATTTAGGGTACCGATGTCAATTATGTTGTACCGTTGCACCATGGGCCACCTCTGTGTTTGTCGCTTGCACGGGTAGTTGCCAACCATCTGGTCAATGGTGTCTACACCTCCATTTGTCTCGTTGTAAAATTTGATCACTTCTTTTTTTTTCGTTTTACTATGTTCATCCACTGCTTTGTCGTGATGCATCGTGCTCAGGAGCACAACAGATTTTCCTTTCTTTCTGACATAGCTGACCATGGTAAGGCTGTCATTGAATCCAAACTCTATGCTGTAAACCTCCCTGGACTTGGAAAGCTCCATCAGAGTAGGGATGTTCTGCTTGTTCTGACATAGAGTCCCCACAATAGTGAGCTCCTTCTCCAGGAGATGCTGCGCTAGTGGCACACTGGTGAAAAAGTTATCCATGGTGATGTTGCGACCGGTGTTTCTAAATCTACCACACAGCTGCTGGACAATATTTTCTCCCAGATTCTTCTGAACGTCTTCCCCCTGGTAGTCTCCCCGTGTAAACTATACCATCTATTGCATAGGGGATGTGTGCATCACAAACCCAGAAGATCTTTAGGCCATACTTGGCAAGCTTGCTTGGCATGTACTGTAGAAACTTGCACCTTCCCCTGAATGGCACAAGCTGTTCATCGACAGTGACACAATCACTGGGGATGAATTGCTGTCTGCAGTTGACCAGGAACAGGTACCATACATAGCGAAAGACTGCCATATGATCTGTTTCCAGGCAGAAGGCCAATTTGTAGATAAATCATAGTCATGAACAGACACACAAACAATTTTATATGAAGATAATACTTAGACGTATCAGCTCTTACAATGTAAAATAATTTTCCTGAGAGGTTCATTTCTGATAGTATAGTCTGCCCAGTCCGCAGTCAATGTATTGCTGACAGCCAAAGTCGATTCGAATCAGTGTTTCCCATTGGACTCCATAGTAAATGTACACGGGTCACTTTTGACCCATTTATGGAAACTTTGGGTAGCAATACAAAAACTGAAATTTCTTAAAATGTATAAAATGTAAGTTAAAATTGTGAATGACATTATATAAAAAACATGTTTTTTGAGGAATACCTGGAATATGAAATTATAATAAATTTTCAGTCCGAAGATATTTCAAGAAAAAAACCTCACCGGGTCATTTTTGACCCACATATGCATCTAAGGGTTAAAAGTGTGTCCGCAGCAAGACTCAAAATGTGACTGGCCAAAAGTCCTTACAGAGGAGCTGCTGCCACCTACTTAACGTCATCCGTGAGACAAAGGCGATATCATATTGGTTCAGCCTCCCCCCATCAGAGCTACTTGAGAGTGTCCTTAAAAAAAAAAAGTTAATTCCTTCTCGTCAAAAAAATGAAGAAAATGGCAAGGGGTGACACGTGAAACAGGACTCCCAGTTGACTGTCGACACAGTCATTGGATCAGGAAACCCTCAGAGCTATTTGGATTTTATGTGGCCCGAAACCTGAGAACAGAGAGAATCAAATATTCTCATGCACGCGTAAGCAAAGATTTTGTTGTCGGAATGCAAAGTGCTCTGTGGAAAAAATAAAAAAAACTGAGAATGAGAAGAAGAAGCAAAACTTTTAAAGTAGAGGCTAATTTTTGGCTTTGTTCAAGCTTTCACCACTCTCCTTCAATGCATTTTTGAGGAACTTGCTTGGAGGAAAACAGATTATGAGATAACATTGAGGCTCCCCAATAACATTTAGGTTTCCCAGATTACAAAACAAAACACAAAGTAAGATTTTTTTTCCCAATTAAGGTTCAGTGTTGATTTTAACTGATAGTCCATTGTGCTCTGCCAAATATGATACACATTTGAGGGGTGGGGGAAAAGCACCACCATTCATCCAGCTCTGACGGATTCAAACACATTCCAGTGGTATAATAGGAATATTTTCTCCCACCCTGTGTCAGAAGTGCAGGGTTCTTGCCTCGGAGCGACATAAACAATGGTCTCTTTCACTGCCTTTACTAGCCTGGAGATACAGCACGGTGGTGCATCATGGGTAGCAGACAGTTTCACTGCTGCAGTTTAGAATACAAACGTCCGAGAGGAGTCACACGAATGGAAGTAACAAATAAGTGTTCTTACGGAGGTACACACACACACACACACACACACACACACACACATATATATCTCGAGAGAGAGAGAGGAAGAGAGAGAGAGAGAGAGAGAGAGAGAGAGAGAGAGAGAGAGAGAGAGAGAGAGAGAGGGTGGCCAATGGGTCAGCCTCGCAGTGCAGAGGTGCAGGGTTCGATTCCGCCTCAGAAACAAACAATAACACCTAGGGACAATATTGAGTGTGATTTTGACCTGCCACGCATATTTTAGTAATGTGGGAGGAAACCGGAGTACCCGGAGAAAACCCACACAAGCACAGGGAGAACATGCAAATTCTACACAGGAAGGCCGGAGCCAGAATCTAACCCTGCACCTCTGCACTGTGAGGTGGACGCACTCAACAAACGACCACCGTGGCGCCTGTCTGGAACATGACATGCCCAAATAAATGAAACTCAACTAAAATAAATTAAACTAAACGACGCTGAACATCACAGCAGATAATACTGTCAATTAGATTTTTTTTTTGAAAAGGAATCCATCCATACATCAATTTTGCAATCTGCTTTATCCTCACAAGGGTTGCGGGGGGTGCTGGAGCCTATCCCAGGCATCTTCGGGCAGTAGGAGGGGGACACCCTTAACCAGTTGCCAGCCAATTGCAGGGCACACAGAGATGAACAAACATTGTTGCTCACAATCACACCTATGGACAATTTTGAGTGTTCAATCAGCCTGTCATGCATGTTTTTGGAATGTTGGAGGAAACCGGAATACCCAGAAAAAAAACCGCCGGCCGGGGGAGAACATGCAAACTCCATACAGGAAGGCTGAAGCTGGAATTGAACCCTGCAACTCTGAATTGTGAGGTTGAACAGCCGGGCCACCCCCTCGAAAAGGAATGTAGTGTAGAATTTGAATAGAATAAATAATCACCTTTATGATCGGGTATGTAATGTACGTAATCCTTTTGAATGGGATTTTTATAGTGTTTCCTAACTCCTGTTGTAATGTGTGAGAAGGACTTGTGTCTAGTGCCTTAATATACAGATATATTCCTTGAAAGTAATTGTATTTTAACAAGTCCAGAACAACAAATACGATTGACGAAAAAAAAAAATCTATTGCGAGAGAAAGAGAGACACAAGAGATCTGACTCCACTGCAGAAACTTGAACAGGGTAAGTGGAAAACAAAATGGAAATATGGATGGATAATTCATGATCTGACGTTATAAACAAATAGCATGTGTGTAAAAGCTCTCTTGGGATTTTACAGAAAGATGTACAAAGGGGAGGGGAATCAAAATGTTCTCGTCTCACCGCCAGAGGCTTGTCGCAATTTGATTCTAAATAAAAATATACTTTGGTGGTCATCTAAGCACCTGCAAAGGAAGTTAGTGGGAAGCGACATTTCCTATGCACGTCAGTTCTACGTGCCCTTTAAAATGAAAACAACCCAAAACATTATTGCAGAACAGAAATGTTGTTACTTTTATTATTACTTAGCGTCTAAATCAGGGGTGACCCACCTTTTTTTGACCAGATCAACTTTTTGAGCAACCAACCTCCCGCGATCGACCCTTTCCTGCACACGCGTACATACATACGCACGCCCTTATACAAGCATACCGTGATGAGCAACGGCCATAGCGGCCCCGACCATGAACGAAACAGAAAAATAAAGTAGACGCAAAAGTTTGTGAGTTTGTGAAAAGCAAATCGCTGCCTACCTTAGTAGAGGCCTGACGCCGAGGCATGCGACGCACTTTTTCAGTGTGTTGACGATCGTAGCTCACATGCACCATTTTTATAATGCTTCTCCCGGCCCTCCAGATTAACCATTCTTTGCCTGTGTCCTCGATGAATTGTACATGAAACAAACTCTGAATAATGCTAACAATAAAAGACTGTTGTTTTACTTCTACAATAAAACACAGTGCGGAATTGTTTCATTGAACATTTAAAACAATATTTATTTTGTAACCGCACTGACTTTTTGGTAAGGTGTAAAAATGTAATTTGTTTGCATCGTTAATTTGTGAAGCATCACTGATATTTATAAATAAAGATTTGCTTGACTTGGTTTGAACCACCGCTGGTATCATGATATTTTCATTCGAATTAAAAAAAAAAAAAACTAAAGACAATTGAGCGTCTTTGGATGCCTTCTTTATTTCTTAATATCAAGGTGCCGCATCGAGACTCGGTATGAGCAAATTTGAAAAAAATAGAGCAACTTTGTTTTCATATCTGGGGCGCACTGCATTATAAGGCGCATAGAACAGAAGCTACAATAGTGGATGCGGTTGCTTTATGCATCCACTGGATGGAGCTATGCTAAAGGCAATACAATACAATACAATACAGCTTTATTTATATAGAGCGTTCACAACCACTGCAGCTGGAACAAAGAAATTTACAAAACTTAAATACTACGGCCAAGAAATCAGAATATTGATTCATATGAAGGATGTAGCAAGAAGCACGGTGCGAAGTCCAATAAAATACAGGGTTTATTCATTGGCAAGCTGTGAGAACTGATCACAAAGACGGACATAAAGGATGCAAATAACATGACAGAACAATAAATGAAAGACAAACATTGTAAAGACAATTGTTTCAACAAAAAGGCACACAAACCATGTGGGCTCACGTTTACCAGGGGCTAAATATCCTTATAAGGCTTACTTGTCTCCTCCCTCCTTCGTTTAGCCAGTAGTTGACTATGCTTTTGGTATTATCTTCGTTTCATAATGCCTGCGTAGAGCTCACGACGTACTTGTCTGTTTGAGTGTGTGTTGGCGAATGCACATGTCAATTAGAACCCTTTTAGGTTGCAATCGGTTCCTGCTAATAATCAACACTAGATGGCGGACAAACACTAACAGCGAAACAACTCAATGGGGAATAAAATGTTTACATTCTCTTTATATTCGGCGCATCGGATTATAGGGCGCAGTGTTGTCTTTTGGGAAAATTGAATGCTTTTGAGTGCGCCTTGTAGTGCACAAAATACGAGATGTGTTGAGTCCCATTTAATGGTAATTTGAGGCTGGCTAATTCTGAACATAGCCTCAGTCCCAGTTCGAGAAAGCTGCATCATCTCGGTTGTTTAAATTGACTTGCCCTCTCAAATATTTTTTTTTTCAAGTGAGGTGAACAAGTTATGTCATATTAACCCTTTCGGGGACAGCGGTCACGACAGTGGACAGCTGATCATGTTATCAGGCTCCAGGTTATTAGTGCATGAAAGGTTTAACAGTTGAAAAATATGTGAAAAGATTTATCGTGAGCTCATACAACTTTGATGACTATAGTTCAAACAATTTATAACACCTTCAAAATAAAAGCAGTTCAACATGCTGTCTGTCGACTGACATGAGAATCTCACCGAGTGTTAAAATGATCTTGCATGCCGATTTGACCGCCGAAGGTTATTTGCATCTGCTTTACACACTGAGAGACAATGAGTAACAATTCCGCAGTGAGTCAGCTCAGCGGGTGCAAGCTCAAACAGTCCTCCGCAATGCCTCAGTCCCATGCCAAGGTGCAAAGAGTGTTCGCGGTACAAAAATCTTGCTACCATGTTTTCATTCGCAGAGCCGTTTTACACATGCTTCATTCTTCTGAAACTGCTTCATAATCCCCACTTTCCTTCCCGGTGATTTATTTCCACTATGACAACCAGATGTGCATCATTTCATTTACGCAAGGGTTTTTTTTGTCTCATTCATGGAGCAAGAATCCGAAAATCAGTTCAAGAGGTGAATCTGCTCGAGCATAGGACAAAACTCACAAGCGGGACTCAGAAATATGCTTCTGGTGTAAATAATTTGATAGATTCTTGGCAAGTTTCCTCAGCTAAAAAGATTCCACGTGGTGATGGACAACGGCGGCGCACACTCAGCAAAAGAAAAGAATGTACAGCAATGAAATAAAAACGGCTAAAAATAATAATAATAACGGGAACTTTGGAGTTACTTTGTGCTGTTTGAGTGTTCCCTTTATTTATTTATTTTTGGGGAGCAGTATGGCTCAGGAAGAATGAAAAATGAGGGGGGGGGAAACAACAGACCTTGGGGTGAAGTGAAGAATCCATTTTTTTTTCCGCAAAGCCGTTCATTCTTTACCAAACATTGGCAGCGGCTTGTCTCACATACCTTTGTGGTGACATAAGTGGGGATGAGAACATGTTTTGTTTTGTTTTTTTATATATATTCCAGCCATTGCACTGCATTGATGTATCCAAACAACCTTTGGGAAGGGAATGTTTTTTTAAAATACAGAAAAAAAAATTACGAATAAAAGCTGAATTTGCTTCTTTATGGAGGAGCTGCTGCTGATGCTGCTGTGTCATCAGTAGTTGAATTGAGATAACAGTGTAAAGTGCTTTGACTACCCAGGGTTACAAAATGTTATATAAGTGACAGCCCCTTTACCATTTTGCCACCTTCTGCAATCCTGATTCCATCAAAACACACAGATCGGTGACATTTACTGATCCGCCTTATCCTCATGAGGGTCATGGGGTTGTTGGAGTCTTTCCCAGCCGTCTTCCGGCAGTAGGCGGGGGACACCCCGAACGGGTTGCCAGCCAATCGCAGGGCACACAGAGACGAACAACCATCTGCGCTCACACTCACAATTCTGGACAATTTAGAGCAGGCATGTCCAAAGTCCGGCCAGGGGGCCAGATCCGGCCTGCGGTCGAATTTCATCCGGCCCTCGGCCCCTGTCATAAAATCAGTGCCGCCTGGCCCGCAGGTTGGGCGCAATGGAACACATGTTGCATTGACTGAGGTCTCGTAGACTGGTGAGTGATGTTTTATAGAGTACTGCTTCCCTCTAGTGGCTAAATGAGTAATAGCATTCACTAAATGAGTAATAGCATTTAGACACTAGAGGGCAGTAGCACTCTACGAGACATCACTCACGAGTTAACAAGACATCACTCCGTGTTTATATTGACTGATGTGTCATATCTCAAATGATCCTTGCAGTTGTGGATATGTGTATTGCTTGTTCGTTTCCCTGTTGTTCGAGTCAAAGGTTTTGTGACTATTGAAAAGTCATGGTGATACATTTTATGTTTCAAATCAATCAATTTGCACTCAGGAGACTTCTGTTTAAGAAAAAGTCAAGTGAATAAGCAGTTGCATGTGAAATACCTGTTTCAAATGAACCAAAAGAAATTCTTAAGATTGTTGAAATTAAAATAAAAATGGAAATGTGAAACAGACTGGCTTACTAAAATTTGTTGAACAATATTGTTGTTCAATGTAAAGAATGTCAGCCAAGGTCGGCCCCCCGACATTTTACCACATAAAATCTGGCCCCCTTGGCAAAAAGTTTGGACAACCCTGATTTAGAGTGTTCAATCAGCCTGTTGTGCATGTTTTTGGAATGTGGGAGGAAACCGCACTACCCAGAGAAAACCCACGCAGGCACGGGGAGAACATGCAAACTCCACACAGGAAGGCCGGAGACGGGATCGAACCCACAACCTCTGCAATGTGAGGCCTATGCACAAACCACTGGACTACACTTTCTATTTCATTTTATATTTTTATCTTATTTTTTTAAATTTATGAAATAATCCACAAATAGCTATTCACCAAACGTAAGAGACTATTATGTAGCAATAATGAAAAATAGAGTGATAAAATCAACTTAGTTGTCAAGCTAATAGTTTAGACTTGGAAAATATAACATTAGACCAGTGGTCCCCAAACTTTTTCCTGTGAGGGCCACATAGCTTTTCGCTTCTCTGATGGGGGGGCCGGGGTCAGTTTGTAACAGCAAAAGTGTGACTGCAAGATTACCTAGACGTAAAAATGTATCGTTTCCCAGAAACCCACACAAAATCAAATAACTTTTTTTGATACACTCGCGGTATTAAAGACGTCTTTCTTCTCGGGACACACCACCTCCGTGACAGCATTCATGCATTTCTTGACAAACTCTCCTTACCGCTGCTTGCTATCAGTTGAGCAAACCGAAAGCTAACCCGAACAGATGTCTGGTTCAGCTGAGCTTGGCGTGCAAATGTATTTTGCTGAGCTAACGTTCCTCTTTTTAGCGTTGACAGTTTGTCTGCTCTCATTTGCCCATGCAAAATATCATACTTGTTGTCGTGACGGGATTCATAGTGTCTCCGCAGATTGTATTCTTTGAATATCGCCACCGACAGATGAGACAGACAATCTTTTCTTTTCATTGGAAAAAAAATGTTTCTCCATTTTGGGTTAAATTCCCTGTATTCCGAATATTTTTTTTTCTCTTACCTCAGCTTTTCGCTATGATTACGTTCTCTTTGAGAGGGACGGGTTTAGGATTTTTTTTTCTGGGGTTGCCAGATAACGGCACAGACCACAGAAGGATGGAACAAATGTCACGTTATATGTGTTTATGAAACTGTTACTAGCTAGTAGTTAATCATGAAAATGGTTCTTAACTAAGGAATATTTTATTGCAAACGCCAAATCTTATGATAAAATACAAATATACATAGATGAAAAATAAATCAAAAGACTCTGTAGTATTGTTTAGGGGGGCCGGACCAAATGTAGAGGGGGGCCGAATCCGGCCCGCGGGCCGTAGTTTGGTGACCGCTGCGTTAGCCCCTCACACGGGTCAGTCTTAAATGGTATAATTTCACTCTATATACAGTGATCTATAGGTTATAAACTGCCGGTGTCACAAATTGTGGATTAGTGCAAAGTTTGTGACATGAACATTACCAGCTACTTGCTAGTTTGTGTGTAAAAGAACACACAAATGTGTGACACAATAAATGGGCGATAATTCCAATACGCAGGGAGGGCGACGTCTAAAGAAGAAAAGACTCGTTGTATAAAACGATAGATGAGTGCTTCAACCATTCACATGTTGGAAGAGTCGAGCAACGTTTACCATCACATTTCAATCAAGGTGTTATCTGCATTTAAACACCACGTTAAAATATCTCAATACCGTACTTAGTATTTCACGGTCAGATATATCCCCCCTTCAAACATATAAAAGAGAGATAGTGGAAGATTGTGATCGCTGATGCTGCTTGACGTGGCATGATCCCAGCGCATCCAGCAGACAAAGAAGTGCATACCTAATGTCACGCTGACACTAAGTGCTTCATTGCCGCATCAATGTATCGCAACAACATCAAAGTGTCAACCGTCGGACTCTAGCAATACACCAATATAGCCAGAAATCCGGAAGTTTTTTTTTTTTTTTGTTTGTTTGGTTTTGGGGTGAAACGTTATCTTCTGAAGAAAGACCCCGGAAGCAAAGCACACAAAAACACTCACCGTCCAGAAACGCTATGAAATGACAAATTATACTGTGGGGCGTGCCTCACTATCAGACATATCTTTAATAGTTCGGCATGAATCCTATTTACATTTAGAACATCTATTTGGTTGCGTCCCTAATCAAGATTGCAGTCCCAGCAGAATCACCCACTTATCAGGGACCCCCGCATAATAAAAGGGGCTGACTAAACCGCTGCGCTGCATGACCCGATCACGTAACAATAAAAGGCGCAGCTGGTTTCAGACACTCCCAATAAATAGATAGATATTCGATATTTTAAAAAATCGATCATTACTTTAGAACATAAAATTATTCTCGGTGGAATAAAAAAACAGCTAATGATTAATGGGTAACCGCAGTGCATGTACAGTCGAACTGGCTCGGTATAAAACGAAGTGTAATGATTTGTATTAAGACTGCGAAAGGAAAATCGTGATAGTACATCATGAAATATGATGATCGTAGTAGGCCAGCATCTGGGAAATCAATACTACTTATCGCATTATACTCCAACAAATCATCACAACGGTCTTATAACCTGGGAACTTTAAACCTCCTTAATGAATGAATATATCCTGTGACTCAGACATGTTTGCGTCATGGGGCGTGGGGTCAGTATTCTTTAAATGTTTCCCCGTGGTGTGAAGTAAATCAACCCACTATGCAAAATCGTAGCAAATACTGTACACCGTGCTGACTTAAAACAAAACAGGATGTGGTTCGGGGATGTGTTTAATTTCTTAACCAGCGTTCAAACCCGAAAAACTTAACCCACTAATTTCACCACCTTCATGCTGTCACTCCACCCACACCGCAGTCAACTAATAAAACGTATGGATTATTGTTTTTCTACCGATGACTTTTTAGATGGCTTGGAATGCCCATTCATGTGTGTAACTCCACACCATGAGTCATTTTTTCCGATGGTGACAGACAGGAAACGAAGATATATTACACAGCAGATCGAGCAGATAGTGGTCGAAGTACGACAAAGACGCCAGAAAGTGCACGGCTACTTACCGTTTTCTTCCTTTTCTTCTCGAGCAAACGCTCGTATCCGTTTCCTATACAAGTTCTTTCACATGATGACTCGCTTTGCCGTCTCCTTAAATCCTCGTGACTCCAATTTACTACTTCTCCAGCGGCAACAACACGATTTGATCCGCCTCACCTACTGAAAAACATGTCCGTGGTTTTCCTTTCTGTTATTACTGCTACGAATACGTGTAAACGCTCGTTCAAAGTGATCCTGCACGGAGTGCAGCCCAGTCTGCCGCTGTTTGTTACGCTCGAATGGAACGCCTTCTCTCTACCGCTGCATTGTTGACATGAGTCCGCCGACGTCACTCGGTTCGTTCATTGACAACATAGTCAGCGCGTCGGTCCTTATCTCGCTAATGGCTGAACGTATGCGTGTCCGTGGATATCTAGCATAGTTACCGCTTTGGCAGAGAATCGTACTTAAACTTCCCCGCCATATTGAATGTGGCAAAGTGGCACGCTTGTTGAACTTCATCCATTCATCCATTTTTTGACCAGCTTCAATCTGACGTCACTCGATAATGGCGACGCCCAAGGAGCTATAGACCGACGAGATAAATAATAATAACAATAATAATAATAATACATGTTATTTATAATCGCCTTTCGAAACAGTCAAGGACAAATTTACATGATTATAAACATATGTCTTTCTTTATTCATTTTCAGTTACTGTAGTTAACCTACCGTATTACAAATAGCTTCACATAAGGCATGATTTGTACTGTTTTTGTGAAAATATGCCGTTATCTCCCTGTATGAAGTTAGTTGGTGAAATTAATGTGACATGCTTAGAAGATAGAATATTCGTTTCTGTAACTCATGGATTTGTTTTTGCACTTGTGTTACCCCACACTTTAACACAATACACGAAGTATGGGAATACCAATGTAGAGTATAAAATACGGAGTACAGTTTTGGCAAGGCATCGTTTCACTTTGTTCATACAGTAATTACGAGATGATTCGAGATTTTTGTTTTTCTATGTCTGACATGTCAATTGTAATGCCAAAGTCTCGTTTACATTACCCATTCGAATGCCATCAATTATTGGCAGTTGGTAGATTGTTTTAAACGAGCCGAAAATCAGTTCTTTTGTTTTATTTACTTATTTTATTTATTTTATTTTATTTATTTACAGATAGTTTATTCATGCCCATTTAATTTTTTATTTTCATTATCCATCCGTCCATCCATTTTCTGATCCGCTTATCCTCATAAGGGCAGGCTGGAGCCCATCCCAGCTGTCTTTGGTCAATAGTCGGGGTACACCCTGAACATTCTGCAAGGTGAGATGCAAATTATTTTATAT
The DNA here is from genome assembly GCF_025434085.1 of Hippocampus zosterae. NCBI lineage: Eukaryota > Metazoa > Chordata > Actinopteri > Syngnathiformes > Syngnathidae > Hippocampus > Hippocampus zosterae. Next base: position 10,767,463 of record NC_067469.1, read on the forward strand.
TTGTTAAAAGTGTCCCCCCTTGAAATTGTAATGATTGACTCCACTTCAGGCATAACCACTCAAACGCAGAAGAAACAAACTTCTACTAACAAAAAAGTCCATTGCAGTCATTGTCTAAAACAGTGGTTCTCAACCTCTTTCAAGGTACAGAACACAACAAGTTCATATACACATTCACCGAACCCTTCATTCGTGAAAAATAAAACTTACTTTTTTTTTTACAAATTCAAATTCAAGAACTGAATTCCTTCAGTTTTGCCGGTGAGACTAGAACTGCTCAACTTGGCATGACAAATCATGCAAATAGGACGCTGAGTCCCAAATACATTCCATGATGCATGTGAATCCATGTTGTGCATATTCACCTGACCACTTTCTTTTTTTTGCTTGACGTAGTTAGCATGTGTGAAAGCAGTATTTTTCAAAAATCACATGACGTATTATCGTGACAATTACACGTTGACTACTGAGCAAACTAAATTTCCAACCACGTTGATTGGACAATATAAAGTGATCATCTGCAGCCACTGATGGCCAAGGGGGTGTGTCATAACTGATTGACATGTTGAGTCATGTGTGTCTTAAAATCCACGGCAGAGGCCCTGAGACCGATTCATCGACCCCCTCGGGTTCGGTCGAACCCAGGTGAAGAAGCATTGGTCTGAAATGAACAGAAAGTGAGTAATTTTGAAAGTTTTGACCCATTTTTGCTTATTTACAGGGGCCATAGTTTTGCACCCTTGTCCTAGAGCAGGGGTGGGCAATTATTTTTTGCATAGGGCCACATTAGAACCAGAAAATATTATGGAGGGCCGGATCAAAAGGGTGAACTAAATTCAACATAATATTAATTGGATTTCTTTATTTAAAAAGCAGTAGTTTGCATTTTTTGGCACATTTTTCAGACTTTAAAAGTACATTATCCTGTCGTATTGAATGGGATTTGCTCGACTTGGCGCTACTGCGGGCTTCCGTATAGTCTCCCCCTTCCTCCCAATGCTCTGCTACATCAAGTAACTGTGCCACCTGGTGTTGAAATGCCTGTCATTACAAGTCCAAATGAAATGAATGCAGTCACTGACATCGAACCTTAATTGTGTACCAACCTTCGGCGGGCCGGATTAAAAAGACCAACGGGCCGGATTTGCCCCGCGGGCCGTAGTTTGCCCACCCCTGTCCTAGAGGATTGACTTCAAACATTTGCTGTACAGTGGTACCTCTACTTACGAAATTGATTGGTTCTGGAAGAAATTTCTTAACTAAAAACTTTTGTACCTGTAAGTAGAGATGCGTTTTCCATATAAGTGCCCTCATGAATCCGTTCCAAGACACCCCAAATATCAAACATAATTTTTTTCTAAAGCATAAAAATGCATCAAAATATGTAACATTACATGTTACAATTAGATTATTGCACAATAAATGAGAGTTGTGCATAATGTAAAAAAAACTATTAAATACTACATTGGTTTTTTGCCTTCTTTCGTTCATGTTCTCTCTCAAAAGTGGTTTTTGCCTGCCGTTCTGTAAACGACTGATCCAAGGACATTCACTTTTCTCGGCTTTTAACGTTTGCCCGACTGGTGAACACTTTTTCTGGGTGATTCACATTTACGTAAAACTATCAGAACTCCTCGTGGCCTGAGGGGCAAATCACGAAGACGCTGCATCGACGCATATCTATCTATTTATCAATCTACACACATACGGTAGAGGTCCCTCTTTGCCAATGGGATGCCAGGAAGTAATAGCCAATGGCAGAACAAAATAGTATGTTGAGTTCAGGAAACTTGGAGCAGACCACACTGTATTTTTACCTTTCGTATCTTGAAATTTCTTTCCTAACAACAGGCAATATTTTCCTGTGGAGGCGTTCCGTAACTTGAAAATTTCGTATGAAGAGACGTGTGTACCATCTTAAGACCCGAGACAACACCAAAGGAAAAAAAATCATGAGTTTCCAAGTACTGTATGATGAGATCGGGGCATCAAAATTTGTTTTTAATCATTCTTTTGCCACAAAGAAGGAAATCCTCAAAAGATCCCTGCATATGGTTCCAAAAAAATCCCAAACTGTATTTACAGTATATAAATGTGTGGAACCTGAAGACATCTGAAATTCCCTGTGACGACTCAAAATTTGAATGTTCTGAATGGAGTCCGTTGATTGAACTTGCCTGAAAATTTATCAAAAAAGCCCCAAGACGATCTTACTCACGAAATATTGTGACTTTTCGTCAAAGGGCATGGCCAGTGTGGTGCCGCCAAGTCTGATGATTCATCGTGACAATAAAGGTTGCTGTAACTTGACCCAGATGAGCCCATCTTGTCCAAACTTCACACATTTGACGAAAGCCTTTGCCTGAAGACATCTAGGAACTTGTTTTTCATCGTAGTGGTAGTCACTGTCTACTGGAAATACCATATTTTCCATACTATTATGGATTATGAGGCGCACCTTCAATGAATGGCCTATTTTGTAATTTTCTTCATACATTGGGCGCACCGCATTATAAGACACAATCTACAAAGCATCCACTAGATGGAGTTATGCTTAAATAAACACCAAATGAATGATCAGATTTCGGAGCGACAGAGTTCACTTAACCAACAGCACATTATAACAGTGACTCGTTAACTCTCTTGCCGCAGCTCTATTTCCGTGTTCAACTGCGTAGCCGATCGCCTTTTAATGTAATTCATATCACATTTGCCACATGCATATTTATGAAGTAACTCATTCTTTATATCACAATTAAATCGTCTGTATCAAATTTGATACTGCAGGTTTAAAATATGATTGTCCCCAAATTGTCATTTCACATGTAATCTACATAATGTTTCCGAAAATGTGATACAAAAAATATATTATAAACAATATAGCAAAAACATTTTTGTGGATTTTGTAATAAGGGTTAATTAACATCTCAGTTCACAAAAATCTGAATTTTATTAACTGGCTATTTTTTGATGGGTCAGGTCTTACAGGGTTGTTTGAATGTTGTTGTAAGCATGTCTGGAGCAAGGAGCCATTATGGGGTTGAATTATTACTCTAATGACCATACACAAGGCACATCGGGTTTTAAGGTGCGCTGTGAGCCTTTAGGAAAATGGAAGGCTTTTAGTTGCACCTTTCAGTGCGGAAAATACGGTAAATATTTTGGGTGGAGGGTTCCGTTTTTCTCCTTGCAGGATGACCACATCTAGTTCATATATACTTGGAAGAGTGTTTGATGATGTTAAAACACAAAGTTTTTTGCAAAATGCTGTTGCCGTGGCACGGCACAGTTTGTCATAAAAACTGATCATTTTGATGGTCTAAACATGCTATAAAACTCACGAAACTTTGCCCACACATCAGGCCTGAAAAAAAAATAAAAATATATATTGTAACAGTTCAATGTGGATTTTTTTTTAAGTGGCTCAACAGCACTCTCTATAAAATTGTTTTACAAAGCCGCCCCAGTTGTAGTTTCACTTCAATCTATGAAAACTGGTATCTGTAATACAGTAGACTAAGACCTACGAAAAAGTCTCCTGCCTTGTCAGTCAGTGAGGAAGGCATTGCAAGTCCTGTAGTACAATGCAGGTGAAGGACTCAATCCATGTCAAATGTTATTTTAGTTAATGCTGCTAATCAATTTGTTTACAATGATTTCCACAATGCCGCCAGCCACACTAATCCTAACCAAATCTACTCCATGTTAGATGGAAGTGTGGCGACAGTAACCGCAGGACCTTCAGTGGTGGCAGTGAGTAAATTTAGATCCCTGTCAGGCTCTCCGCCCCAGTGCGGCAAACAGGCTTACAGTCTGAATCTTTAGGCTGTTTACACGGGAAGTAGACACGGGCCCAAATAAGCCGCTTGGAATCTACGGCTGAAATCCTTTAAGACAGCCAAATCATTGTGTGACAGCTCCTTGTCTGTCACCGCTGTGTCTCTAGCTGGAGATGAGTGAAGTAAACAAACAGTTGTGAATTGTGCGGTGAGAGATGACTCATCAATTGTGGACTCAACTCTGCTTGGAGCTGTGCATGGCTTTGTCTGCTGTGCAGCTCCTTGGTGGTGGTCCGAGCTTGAATGATGCCTTGTGCAAGACTGCCCTCTTGGGGCGTCATCAACAACCAAAAATCCACACTGATGAAACAGGTCACACTCTTTCCAATCTGGTCTCTTGAACCATGTAAGTAAATGGACATGGACCTATTAGAAACTTTAAGCAAAATCAAAAAGCAGTTACAAAGCAGTTGCGAGTGAAGACTTCAAAGCGAGATGAATGTTTGAAACTGTGTACACTAAACAGAGTTGCAGGGTTCGATTCCGGCTCCGGTCTTCCTGTGCGGAGTTTGGATAGTCTCCTCGTGCCTGCAGGTGGAGTCAGCGCTATTTTCAGCGTCATCCATCAACAGCCCCGCGGCACTTGTGTTTTTTGCGGCTGTCATAGGCAGCAATTTTTTTTTTGCGGAGATGTCGGCGCTGTTGGACAGTCTGCGTTGTTGTGGCTGGATGCATGGCTGTTGGACTGAGGATGAGAGAGGAGCGTCGGCGTGGAGCATGGATGCCTGTTTGGAACTGAAAGTCGGCGCTTGGAATTGAAGCGGATTTACATGGGACAGGACAAGTGAACCAATCTTGTTTCTTTTCAGTGGACGCTACAGCTTCTTGTTTAGTTTCAAACTGAGTGTGTCCTGCGATTGGCTGGCAACCAGTTCAGGGTGTCCCCCGCCTATGGCCCGGAGTCAGCTAGGATAGGCACCAGCACACCCAGTGACCCTTGTGAGGATAAAGCGGATCAGAAAATGGATGGATGGATGGATACATTAATGGTCAGTGCCAAAATTTAATATGTGCTTTTCCTGTAATGTGTTAAATTTGTGACAAATTACCCCCCCCCCCGCCCCCCATCAAGCTGAATCTGAAAGTTGAGCAGAAGACAAGTTCTGAGAAGGTGGAAAAAGTTTGTTGTCATCGTGGCAGTACATCGTGGCACCTCTTGCACAATTTTATTCTTGAAAAGATGAATTTGTTAGCGCATCACTGGAATTTTGTTACAATAAAACAACAAGATTTCCTTATAATTACGTCTCCTTATAATTATGTCATTATCATGGCCTTTATTTCATCACATTACATTTCACAACCGACCTTGATCGTCGGGTTAATCAGAACATTTCACTCCTCATATTTGAGATGATGTCACGCATTTTCCGTTTGTATTTCCACGGGCATTTTCCATGCCATTTATTAGTAGACACTTGAAGGCAGTTTGTATCGCAGTTTATTCACCTTGGGGTAAGAGCTCAAGGTTAGAAACACAATTGTCAAAAATGTCACAATTGTCCGCGACAACAATAAATGCGTTGCCAGAACCGTGGGATTTCAATTATTCTCTTTTTCTTTTCAAAGTAGTTGCCTCCGGTCAATTTAAGAAACAACCGCACGTTCCATTTGATTGTCCTGATTAATGGAGCTAGAACACAGTGGAATTTATAGACCAACAGACAAGATATGATGACCTAAATTCTGTCCACTATAGAGAACTACTTCATTTCTCTGTGCCATAGTTAGCCTATTTCTGTCATCCAGTTTCCATGGGAACCTTGCCATAGATACAATCTAAAGCGTACAGTCAATCTCCTCATGTTTAAAAAAAAAAGGCAGAGCTGCCTTAACATCCCTTAATGGTGCAACAGTTTCCCTCATTTACATATTTTAGCTAATTCTTGTGAGCATAAATGGTAAAGAAACTGGACGGGTGGATGGATTGCAAAATTACACGGTTGCGAGCCTAAACTCTGTGTCAAGTATCAAATCTAGACATTGTATACCTGAACCGCAAGTGACATTTTATATCGGAGTCTAAACTGTCATGAGTGGGGAAACAACGGCAATCGCGTGGAAAATAAGCACGGCACTTTTCTTTCTCAGACACCCTTGATTTCCGGCTGATGTGAACTCAAACTCAAAGATGCCAAATCTGATTTTTGAGGGGTGGGGGGGGGGGCAGGTGAGAATCAACACCAATCCGTCCTCCGACATACCTGATTCAAAAAACTGGTCATGAGCAAGCTGCTCTAGCAGCCTGAAATTATCCTGATCATTTCAATTAGGTGTGTTGGAGTAGGGAGAGCTCGAAAACTGGCAGGATATGGCTCTTGAGAAACCAGAGTTCCCTATCCCTGTTCTTTCTATCAAGTTTGCATATCTTGAGGCTGAAATGTTTGCCCATTCTTCCTTGCTGAACAGCTCGAGCTCAGGCAGATCAGATGGAGAGTGACCGTGAGCACCAATTTTCAGATCTTTCCACAGATTCTCAATTGCACTTGGCCAAGTCCTGTTTGGCCTCAGGATGTCACCGGCTGTTGAAAAAAAAACCTCCTTCACAGTAGCAGAGCTAGTGAGTGGGGTGTTGGATTTAATAAACAAATCCACCAACGCCTCCTTGTGCTCAACTGGAGACGTTCCAATGCAGTATGCGCTGTGGGATGACCAGTGGCGCGTTTAAAGCATTCCAAGGCAATGTTTGTCCATTTCGCGTCGGCATCAGGCGTACGTCAGTACGTCACACGCATGCAAATGAATAAACTGACGCAGCTAAATAAAGTAAAACACAATCTATTTTGCTGGCTGCCTGTCTCTGTTTTAACTCCTAAAAGGCCAAAAGGTTTTGCTCCCCTGACCCAAAGACCTGTGTCGCATTGTTGCCATAGATCAGGTGTGGCAAATATGCGGCCCGCGGGCTAGAACCGGCCCCCAAGGAGGTTCGACCAGGCCCTCAGGATCATTTAAAAGTGAAAAAATTCATAAAAGACATGGAATGAATAGTTTTAATAAGGTGTGATTCATGGAGTATCAGCTAGGGGACACACTGTTTTGATCAGAGTAGAAGACAACATTGTTTTGATCAGAGAAGAAGACAACAGCAGCCTCAGTCAGACAGATCCAACACAGCAGACGATATCAAGGTCATTAAATTACCTTATTCTTTACACATTTAATAACACGCTCCTTCGTTTCCAAAGTGTAGGCAGGAATTACATTTAGATTTTATATCTACATGTGTAAATGATTTAAAAATTCATTTCTTTATATATTTTCTTGCATATCACATATTTTCTCGCCTTGTTTTTTCATTCTTCATTCTGCTCATAGTAAGTATTTTTGTTGTTCAACTTAAATCTTGAATTTGTATACTTTGTGTTTTGACAGCTTGTCTTTTCACACCTTTTGCATTTTAGTTTTGTTTTTCCCTAGTTATTGTAACTACTAGCATCATTTGTTCATTTTTGTATGAATAATCTTGTTCTGTTCAATTTCATCTGAGTCCACGTTTGGAGAGTCCGATTCTGTTCCGGCCCCTTCCGGAAGCGTAACAAACTTGCCATGACAATCAATCAATGCTTTATCTTCGACATCCTCCTCGTTGTCTTTTGGTGAATTATTGCTACCTCCTGAAAAGGGACGGTATGCATAATATATAACCTCCTATTTAACCCTACTGTTTCCAAAAATAAAACTAGATTTTTAAAACTTACATCATAAGAATTTCTCTGTAAGGTCTCAATTATTCAAATGTATTTTCTAAAATTTTAGCTCATCAATTACTTGAGGTCGTCCACATTCGAAAATAGAGCTCTGATGTATCTTTGGTGCATACCGCCATCTACTGTTCATATATAGTAAACGCAAGCGTGGTGTTCACCATTTTAATCTTGACAGGTGATTGGGGTGGGGGTACTTTGCCGAACTGAGAGGTCTGTTTGTTACGAGAACGCTGACGGATGAAAAGCTACCTCTGTTTGTGCTTGATTTTTTTTTTTTATAGCGAAGGGTAAGAACATCATTAGTGACTGACTGACGGACGGACCTTCCATCAGTACTGACGGAATGCCCACTACTGGTGGACAAAAAGGGAGTTAAAATATTTCAACGACTGCCTTTGAATAAATTATTTTAATTGTAAAGAGACTATAAACAGAGAGCGAGAGAGAAGCAGATGTGAAAAACGTCTGATAAACAACAAAAAGAATGCATATTTTTCTCAGTTGAAACGTTTTCCAGAATTCATTTTATTTCATGACGGTGTCTCACTGTCACCCAAAACACACATTGTAAGTTGCTGAGGACCTGTATGCATGTATGGATCAATAAAAAGAAAAACCATGAGACAGAAACTCAATCGATGTGCATGAACAAAATGCATAATTTTTAATGACTTGCCAAGTGTTTTAAAATTGTAATTACGGATTTGTACTTGACAGATAAAACAGTGTTTGTGCAAAAATACTTGAGGGGTATGAATTGATTGAATTAAAACGACGTTTGAGTACAATTCATCCAATGTCCATTACTTTGCCTTTTTTTCCTCATTTTCACCAATCGTCACGCAAAACAAGTCAAGCACTGAAAAATGCAGGCACGTTCTAAGGCAACACGTGAACTAAAAATGGTATGTATGGGCCTCTAGAAGCCTCTTACTTCAGAAATCCCGCACCCCATAAAACGTCAAAACTAATAATGACTGCGAAATAGAAAAAGACAAAAAAAAAATAAAATCAAAACAATCAAAACAACGTTTAGGTCAAATATAAAAATGTTTTAAATGTGGAATCCACAGCTTCTCTTATTGGCTCCAAAAAGGTATCGGGTGTTGCTGTTTTTTGTTTTTGCATCCGGGTGGACACGCAGAGAGTCTTTTACTAAGGAACACAAACGTATGACCAAGAAACAACCATCTCTGAACCAAATACTGAATGTAAAGTCCCCAGAGTAATTTATCATGGTCTCTGCCAGGACAACGCTGAATGGAAAAAGAGAGATTGAATATAAATACACTGCTACACCTAAGGGCGGGGGATGGCATCCACACACACTTCGTAGAATAGGTGCCAATTATCCTTCTACACATTCCATGAATTCCGCACGCGATCATGTTGAAGAGCAGCCTTGCTTTTTTTTCTTCTTCACATTCTCGAGGACGATTTTGCCATCGGCTGCTCAAAGGGTACCAGAGAATGCTTAAGGAATGAAAACAAAATCCATCAACTGGTCTGCCAAGAGGCCCTGAGAGCAACCTGTAAAATACACAAACCACCCTCACCAACCTGCTGTCACACTCAGCTGCAATAGAAAGCAAAACTCCATACCGAAGCCCTGTGGAGGCTCTGGGATGCAGTGATTGTTTGGTCTGCAGTCACAGATTACACTGTGAATATGTGCAAATATATGTACAGAAGACACCTCTCTGCTGGACAGAGGCAGACACTACAGTGTGACATGCAGGGTATACCAGCACTGAACTGGTGTGCGTGTGTTGTGTGTTTGTGCACACGCATTTGACTTTACGCCAGAGACCAGGTGTCCAAATCACAAAGTTCCCTGTCTCTTCTGTTGCTGGACCCGAATCAGCTCCAGCTGTTTTTTGCACTTCTGGTAGTATGTGGACAGACTCTTGTTCTCTTCCAGTAGTTTTTTGTGTTCCTGCACCAGACGGGACGTGTTCTGCTGGTCCTTCTCATCTTGGTCCAGTTCAGCAAAGAGTTCCTTTCTTCAAAGATGACAATGGAAGTAATTTAAGAAGCAATCTTACTGACTCATTTCTCATAGCAGACCAGTAGAGTGGAACCATGCTTTAACAACAATTAGGTTGACAGTGGACCCTCACGATATGTTTGGTTTGTTTTTTGCAGATTCAGTCAATTCCGACCATAACTTTTTGCATTTTCTCTTACAAGCTTTCTTACATTTAAGTCACACCAGTCAAGAAATGTCTTTTTTAAAATTTAATTTAAGGCACGGGTGTCAAACTCAAGGCCCCAGGGCCAAATCTGGCCAGGTGTATAGTAACTTAAACACGAGTTGAATCAAGAGTTATTCTTGACTTTTTTATATGGCTTCAGTTATATCGGCCCTTCAAGTGAAACGGTAACTAAAATGTGGCCGCGCCATAAATGAGTTTGGCACCCCTGATTTAAGGGGAGAGTTGCTTTAAATTAGAATTGTTTAAAATCCAAGGCAATTAACATGAGGGTCGCGTTCACAAATTCACTGACGCCCGTCAGTGACACGACTGTGTGTGTGTGTGTTATGTGTGTTCGGAGAAGCAGGGCACAGTTCCCCTCTTGAACTGCTTCCATCTGGACTGCCACGCCATATTTCCAGTTAAGGCAGCAAAAGCGCACACCAGCGCTTGACTTTTGGTGCCCTCGGGATAAACTGAAAGGCACATTTCGACAATGCTCTGAGTTTCCCAACAGTTGAAGTCAAGCAGTGTGCCCTGAGAATATTTCCAAACGTGCCGGAGAGGTCGTCGGCCCCCCCCAAAGCTTCGTTCCCTCATCGTGGGTACGAACAGAAAAACAGTCTGTTCACGCTCCTTCACTTGAACTGTTCGGAACCTCAGAACGTTGTTCACGTGTGCCGGTCGGTTATTCAGAGTGCCCCCAAAAACGGCGCCCAATGCAGACAGTAGAAGCTGGAGAGTAAACAGCTAAAATTGTGAGCGGAGCGTGTGCTCTGCTTCCAACAGCAAAAGGGATGACGAAACTTCAGCAAATAACTATTTGGGATGTAATGAATATCAGATTTTTTCGACATTGTTGCTTGACTTACTTCCTCTGGATTAGCAGGGCGATCTCTGTTTGCACTTTCAGATACTCTTGTGCCATTTTGCAATGCTGCTCAAAAACGGCCATAGACTCTTTTGAGTTGGGGAAAGGAGGAAGTGGCTGGAATACAATGCAATGGTGCGGTTACCACTTTACATTGCAAATATGCATTATGTCAGAAAGGGATTGTAATAGCAACATTTTATAGATATAAAACTGAATAAAAATATATATATACCTGCAGTTGATGGTCAAGGGTGAGGTAAGCCATTGGAATTGAATTGTCTGAGCCGTTGGTGTCTATGAAACAAATTGGTCATGAATCTGTAGGAATCTCTCAAGGAATATGCTTGCCGTTACCAACAACTGTTCAATAACCGACTATGACATTATTGTAAGTTTGCGGATCAAATGTTTATCTTTATTAACTTGAACGGCTGCGCGAAGTACCTGTGAGGTCATCGGGGGAGAAGTAACCTCTGCTGTTTGCCTTTTCGGGCAGCATCACCCTCAAACTGGGACTCGAAGATCGGCTACTATTCCGACTTCCCTGCAAGAGGACATAAATGACTTGTATCAAGGATGTTATTTATCCAAGGTTGTGCAAAAAGGGCCGAGAGACAAATTGCACGCGTCATAAAGTTTGATACTAAGGTAAGGTATTAAGTCCCAACTGAATAAATTTGCAAAAGGAATGGAAATATCAGCTGTGAACAATGAGCCATCACATACCGTAAATTCTGGGCTACAGACCGCACCTGATTAAGAGCCGCGTGCTCAGATTTATGACGATAAATCCATTTTGTAAATATATGCGCCGCACCGTACTATAAACCGCTGGCCAATGAGTAGACGGGAGTTCGCTTCTGATTGTTGTGATTACCGGTAATCATACAATTTCATTGGACCCCTGTGTATTACTCATTCATTTTATTGGTCAACTGTTGCCGGGTAACACATTTTTCCCCCGCTACGGCAAAAAAAAAGCGGAAGTTGTGATTAGTCATATAATCTCATTGGACCTCAGTGAAAGACTCATTCATTTTATTGGTCCATGTTTTTCCGCATTGGAAAAAATAAATTAAAAAGCCGCTTCATATTACACACCGCAGTGTTGAAAGTGTGGAAAAAAAGTAGCGGCTCGTAATCCGGAATTTACGATAATTATTTTTTTGAGAGGGGGTGCAAGAAATCGTTGGCGAGATAACAGCAAAAAGCAATCCCTGATTAGATTTTACAGAGCATGAAATGTAACCAAGACAAATGGGATGAATTGTTTGTTCGGGGCAATTCCATCTCAAGATATTTTTATTCTATTTTAGGGTCCGCTGCAAGGTCCCCATTGGACAAACCCCAATTCCAATTAAGTTGGGATGTGGTGTAAAACATGAAGAGAGAAGACAATGATTTGCAAAAACTTTTTAAAATGAAATAATTATTGTTAATAATTGCCCACTGTGGGGTTGTGAAGCCCTTTGAGACTGTGATTAACCCTGGAGAAACCAATAACCATTTTCCTCTTTGGAAAATGATGAATTATACATTAAATGACTGCTATATGTTCACTGAACAATAAAATATGTTTTTTTCAAAGATTTTATGCTTTAATCCTAATTTACAATTAGGGCCAAATTTGACCCTTTGGGATTTAAGGGGAGCATTTGAGTAGCAGAATTTATAGGGGCCAAATTTGACCCCGTGGGTTCTCCAGGGTTTGGGCTAGATAAAGAAAATGGACTTGAATTTGGTCAATTGAATACACTATAAAGGCAAGACATTTCAAACTGATGTATGTTCCCCCCCACCCAGCCTCCAAACACTCTCTCATTTTCAATTTGATGCCTGAAACACATCACCAAAAATATGGTCCAGATGTATGGGTATTATTTTTAAAAATAATTGGCCAATCTAAAGTGTTGAAAATGGTTTGCTCTCTTTTATGATGCAACATTAATGTTTGAGGTATAAGGATTCGCCGGTAGCAATATTTCTAATTGTTTTTTTCTTTTCCAAATCAGTTCCTATCGTCTCATTTATATAAATCAGGTTATACAGTATTACAGTTGAAATGTTTCCAGATATTGGCATCATTTGTGAAATTTTGGTTTCAGACACAAATGCCAGAAAAAACTGCTTGGAATGCAGAGAAAACCCCACAAAAATAAACTTCAGCTGAATTTCAGGCTTCTCTGTAAACAAGTGGTTTTGCCTTATGACTTGTTTTCTTTATGGAATGCTCCACATCCTGCAAATTCTGTCAGGTAAAGTCAATCTATTGTGCGCAACTGTATGAAATTAGATACCAATACAATTAGGGCAGCTGTTTTGGATATCGAAAAGACTTTACCTCCTGACGTTGGAGGAAGCGCTCCTTTTCCATACATTTAAAGTTTCACACCGCCACGATGGTTTGACTTACCTGGGTGGATTCCGTGCCAATCCCTGGCAAATCCTGCACAGAGCGGCGCCTCTGAGGCTCACGTGTGGCTGTGAACATGGTAGAAAAAACAAGGACAGACCAAAAAAAAAAAAAAAAGTCATTTTAGTCTGTGTCATATGTAGTGCATGACAAAAACATAAGCTTTTACATTGTTTTCACGATCATACGGCGCACCGTATGAAAGGGTGCAGTGTCAGTTACGGTTGCTATTTCTTTCCCACGCCGCTTGCAACTTGAGTTTGGCAATTTCTGTCCATTACCATGGCAACCAAACACAATCGTAAAAGCCAACTTCTCGTGCTCCGTTGTGCGTATCACTACCGTGCTGGTCCCCCTCAGACCCGCAAGATGGCACCCTCGTCGGCAGCTGCCGTCAAGTGCTCTTCAAGAGTCTTGATTTTTGTTTTTTTGTCTTTTGTTTTGTCACATGGTGTTTGTCGTTACGTCGTGTGGACCCGATGGTGATTGTTTTCAGCGTTTTTTTGGCCACGACATTCGTCAAAGGAGAATAATCTGTTCCTGGTGGCTGCGCCTTCTCTGCAGCACGCATGTACCAGCACTGATTTTGATTGGGAGGAATGTCGGCACCATTTGACTGTCAGTGCTGGACAGCCAGGGCGCTTCTGTTTTTTCCGCCAGTAATGGGCAGAAATCTTCACAGTCCTGTTTTGTTCAGTGGAGATGGCGGCGCTGTTGGACTGTCTGCGTTGGTGCGGCTGGATGGATGGCTGCTTGAGCCGAGGATGAGCAGATAGGAGCGGCGGCGCGGAGCGCGGATGGATATTTGGAACTTAAGAGTCGCCGCTTGGAATTGAAGCGGGAGAGGGACATGGGACAGGAGAGGTGAAACAATCTCTTTTTTCGTCACTACAGCTTTTTGTTGACGTTCAAATTTTGCTTATAGCAGACGTGTTCACATTTTGAGCATGACGTCTCTGATCCAATGATCATCTCGAACTGCTTCAAACAACAAAGCGCATGAGGGTAAAGTGGTTAAGATTGCACGACTGTCCGTGTTTTGATATGTTTTTTTATTATTATTTTATTTCTATTTATTTTATGTGAACTGCTTTGTTACAGATGCAGCTGTTGTGAAAGCATTGTATAAATCAGGATGTATTTTATGTTATTGTATTCTATACAGTGTGGTTCACTGGGGTGTCGAAAGTGAGCGGCACGTCGTCCATGTTGGTGATGTGGTTGGGCTGGTTTGTTGTTTATCTGCAAGCAGTTTGTTGTGTTAAAAAATGCACAAATGCTTGTCCCTCATCACTTGCCGTAGCCCAAGTGGGATTTTGGCACTCAGTGTATACACAAGACATTATTAGGTGCCCCGTACATTTTGAAGAAAATTTAAGAATTATAAGTGCGTCTTATGATCATGAAAATACATTACTGCCGTGTTTAACTAAATCTGCCAAATGTAATTACAGTACATACAATTTTAACTGATAGTCAATGGATTTGACTTGCGTCTCGAGACGACACACAGGACGGTTATCAGAACTGTCTCAATTCTATCTTCACCTTTAATCATGACAACCTCTCAAAAAAAATGAGAGGATGTAGTCAATCAGTGGAGAGTTAGGTGGAAGAGCCACAATTTCTTTTTTTCTTCACTGCATAAAAGCCAGGCCAAGCAACAGCGTGAAAAACAAATGTATGCTTTTCTACACAGGACCTTCTACCAGCAAGCCAGTCATATGACAAAGAGCAAGCCCCCAGTTAGAATAATTATCGAATGCAATTGTAAAACTGATATATTCAAACCGGCATGACAAAGCTGCAATTCTAACTGGTGCCGTATTTTTTTGAATTTAAATAAAATCACAGCATAAAAGGCAGCTCTGTGTGTGCAACTCCAGGACAAGCCAATACTTTTTAAAAAATTTCATAATTAACCCTTTTCACATTACGTAACCCTTACGTCGAGGAGTGTCACACAGGAGAATGAGTCAGAGCAAAGCAACCCAAGATCGTGACCAAAACCAATTAAACCCAATTAGCGGGAGGCTCGGCAGTCCATCTTATACCTGTGACGACGATCTTGGGAACATCCAGAATGGTGCCATAAGATGCTGTTTTACGATGGCCTCGTTTATACTGCGGGCGTGCTGCAAAAACATATACACATGCATACAGCTGCATACACAAACAAGCGTGCAGACTATGATAGACTCGAAGCCAACTGGACTGGAAAGGCAGGCCAAGACACATGCAGAGTTTACTTTTTGCAAGGGCAACATGCATCCCATTCATTCCAGATGCTGTGAAGTGGCAATGTCTGTCAATATTTGCAGCTAAATATATATATTTTTCCCCTTCATACAGGTCTGGGCTCCGATAGGTCCTCAGAAAGGCCTCCCTCCAATGTCAATGATCAAGTCTAAATAGCAATAAGTTTAAAAAAAACAAACATCTTAATCTGTCTTCTATTACCTGCTGGGACAAATCCTATTTTGGGCTCCAACTCTGACAGGTCAGCACTCATTCGTTTATTGTCACAGGATATCAAGCCCTGTGTTCGAGCAGGCAGACTCTCAAAACTACCCCCTCTGGAAAGAGGCAACGTCCTTAAAGGGTCTCCCTGGAAAACCAAATTACGAGTTACTTAATCTGCAATTGCTTTGTTCAACATTCATTCCTCTCACCCCCAAATCAAAATAAAGACTTGACTTTACCTTTGGCTTGAAGTGAGGCGCAAACTGGGGTGTGATCTTTATTGTGTCGCTGCTTCCTTGAGAATCACTGCGCTCAATGTTTGCATCACTTTTGTTGCCAGTGCTGTCCACATATGAACCTGTTTTCCAAGGAAAAAAAAAGCTTATTTCAACAGATTCCACCCACCCAAAATCTTTTGATGTCTGCCAATATAAGGAAACAGAGTACCGTATTTTCCGCACTATAAAGGATTTCGGATTATAAATCACACCTTCAATGAATGGCCTATTTTAAAACTGTTTTCATATATAGGGCGCACCGCATTATGCGCGGCAGAAAATGAGTTGCATCTTTCAAGGCAACCGCCGCTTTTTGACTGCAGTCATTGAAGACTGGTAATTGTGCTGAACAATGCTACATTTGGTCTGAAAGCCAAGCTCTGCTGTTGCCAATGTAGTTGTAAATGTTTAAAGGGCTGACACATTTCTATCGCTTCGCTACTCAAAGCGTTTCACGCTGTTAGCTCATTCACCTATAGGTGACGCAGCACCAGGAGCAACTGCGGTTTCAGTATCTATCTCGAGGACACTTCAACATGGTTGCAATGGCCGGGATGGAACAACAAACCTCCAGGTTGAGAAACGATCAAGCTACCACTGAGCCATGCCACCCCCAGTTGTGATTTTGTACGTTTTTACTCGGGGTGGGAATCTATTGACAGCTCAATACTCCATTTTGATTCCGGGATCTACATTTCACTTCCAATCAATTCTAGACTATTGATGCATTTCCTTCCCGAAACGTTTCTTTCTGACAATCTGAAGCCCCTGAAGTCCCTCAGCCAATTGAGATACAAAAAACAAATCGGGGTTGCAAATTAAAAAATAAAAATAAACATTTAAAAAACTGCACTAAAAAATACGGGAAACAGCGAAGTCACGAGGGGCGAACCACGTTATCTGAGGGTTTAATGTACAGTTTACCGCTTTTTAGTGCAGTTTTTTTGAAGTGCATTATATTTCTCATTAATTTATGAGATAATTACATTAAAAGATACAACAGAAGTGTAATAAATAAAATACTATTCTTCGACAGTCAAGCAGCGAGTAATCATCATTTTAGGCGATAACATCATTGTCAGAGAGCAACAGAGTGCAAGCCGTCAAAATGACGGTTCTGGTGTGTCTAGGTCTATTCAAAATCCTGGTACGCATCGTGTTAAATGACAATACATTATACATCTGGCCAATTGAAAAGTATCTTCCCGCTAATCTCAGACATGTGGTTAATGTATATGGCATCACATAAGTGAAAGTTATTGCTCTACCCGTGCTCGTGGCAGAATTGCCCTGCCCATCATCTGAATATTGATATGGCGTTTGCAGGGGTTCTTCGGATCCAGGAAAGTACTGCAAACAGACATCACAGGCAATAAGTACAGGATAACATTAATATTTCATATCAATATTCATATCAATCCCACATTCTTGTACGGCCACTGGCACGAGATGTTGGCATGAAGCTCGTCCAGTTTTTGACCTGACGTTGGCGAGCAGGATAGAAGGTAACGGAGGGATTTTGAATCTCTGGCCAAGGTACTTCTGCCTCAGGCCTCCCCTCCTCCCCCACTTTCTCTTCCGTTGGGCAGGCCCTTTGCCGACTCCCAACGCATTGGCCCGGAAATATGTCGATCCACTTTTGTGGACCTGCTGGTACTGGATATTACACATCCTGCAGGAGAAATAAGTCCCCTCGCCTGTGTATCAACAACACGGATTGTCTCAAGCGCAAGTGTAAGTCCCACACTGAAGCATATTAGCAGTAGCAACTCCCACACTAATGTCATCTTCCCGCCCATCCACAGAATAAGTTCACTTCCGCCTCCAACTTCCTGCACGTCTTTGACGTAAACGCATTACGTGCGCTTGCAATTATGCTTTACAATGCGTCTCTCTGAAGCGCAAAACATGAATAGGGACTTGCAAATTGCAATGCGAATCAGTTTATTCAAGCCTTGAAAAATAAATTGTCGAATCTATACATTAGAATAATTTCACTTTATTCACAACACTGCTACCTGACAACCCGAAAAGACAAGCTTTGGAAAATGTATGAAAACTATGTAACAGGGTGGCCCGGTGTCCAGTGGTGAGCACGTCGACCTCACAGTGCAGATGTCGTGGGTTTGATCCCGGCTCTAGCCTTCCTGTGTGGAGTTTGTATGTTCTTCCCGGGCCTGCGTGGGTTTTCTCCGGGTACTCCGGTTTCCTCCCATATTCCAAAAACATGCATGAGAGACTGAACACTCTAAATTGTCCCAAGGTGTGATTGTGAGCGCCAATAATTTTGTTTGTCTATGTATGCCCTACGATTGGCTGGCAACCAGTTCAGAATGTCCTTCGCCTCCTGCCCGAAGACAGATGGGATCGGCTCCAGCATGCCCCGAAACCCTTGTGAGGATCAGCAGATCAGAAAATGGAAGAATGGATGAACTTAGTAACATTTCACCTGCATGAGATGAGTCATTATTTTCACAATCTCCTCCATGGAAGGCCGCTGAGAGGGGTCTTTGGACCAGCAGCGCGTCATCAAATTCTCAATAGGTTTGGGTAAATTCTTGATCAAAGGTGGTCTTGTCCCTGAAATAGAACACACGTAATTCAACAAAGGAGATTGGTATGATCGCGGAATAGAAAAAATACGTTTTAAATGTAAGATAAACTGATGCTGGGAGTGGCCCAAAAATGTCCATATTCATGTCACCATCCTTCTGACTCACCATTGTGCACTGCCCACATAATACGGAAAGCTGGTCCTCCAATTTCATCAAAGGGCTTCCGACGTGTGACCACCTCCCAGAGAATTATACCCCAGCTAAACACGTCACATTTCTCGCTGTATTTGCTACCTAGAAACCAGGAGGAAAACGATCACTTTCAAACAAAGCAAAGAGGTTTCAAAGCAATATTGCTGTGAGCAATTGCTCCAGTGTTTGAACAACAAAAGGAAATGCCACAAATTTCAAATACAGTGTCCCCGCTAAGATTTGTGGTTTGTAATCATGCCGAAATTGTTTGTGCAAGAAAAGCTGATCTCAACCACACTAGTTGTGTGGCTAATTTTCGCTTCCACTTGCTCACCCAATCGCAGGCCGAGCAGCTGCCCTGCGTTGGATTTGAGATTGACAGTGGGAATAAATCCAGGGGCCTTCAAGTGTGACGGGCCCCTTGAACTTTGTGACCTTTGAACACATTTCAGGCTTTAACATATAAGAATTAACACCAAAAGGGACACACACAGGAAGTGCAACAAAATTCGTATGGCATTTTAAAATATTTTAAGGAGTAAAAAAAATAGAAAGTGTGGCGTGCAAAGTGTTTTTAATAGGTTAGATGGAGAGTGTTTGTGAACAGTAATTTTTTTATCCTTCCACTGATACTCAATCGGATTCAGGTCTGGATGTTGACGTGCCCATTCTAACATCTGCAGATGTTTCGTTTTGAATAATTTCCATTGTAAATTTTTTGATGCTTAGGATCATTGTCTTTTGCAGGCTCCAACAGGGTTTCTTCACCAATGGCCCTTAGTTTGGCTCCAGCCATCATCCCACCAGTTTTAACTATCTTCCCCTGTCCCTGCTCCAGACCATGACGCTACCACCACCGTGTTTGACGCATGCACGCACCCACGCGAGCACACGCACACGTACACGTACACACACACACGTACGCACACACACATATACATTTATATTTTATTTGATAATATAACCAGATGCACAGAAAAACTCAAAATATTGATTTTTAATATAAAGAAAAAACATGTTGATTTCAATGTATTTATTTCTGAAATGTGTACAGGCCAGAAAACCTTTGGTGACCCACCACATTAATGTGGTGGCCCCAGGCCACTGTGAATGTAAAACACTGTTTTATTTACATAGTTTGTTTCCCGGGGAATCCAGGACTCCAGTTTGTATGAGAACAGATTTCTCAGTTGGGCACTCAATAGCAATCTTCATTTATAGATATAGGATGCCATGTAATTGATGAAAGACAACACTTTGGTGGTGTTCTTGTTGCAAAAGTGTTTTACATCACTTAGAGCTCTGTCACCAATCAGTGTTTAAGGCCCATCGATTGACTTCATCTGGAATGTTTTAGTTACATAGATTTCAGAAATTTTATTTCAGGGAGTCAGTATATTGTGGAAGTGGACCAAATCTATTTTGAGTTGGATGTCCATGTTCCGAGTAGTTATGTATTCACCATTAATTTTTGAGGCAGTCATTGTCCATGGCTGCTTTATCTTTTGGTTTGAAGAGACAGTCAGCGCAGGCAAACCACACTACTCATTAATTTGATGCTTTAAGTTGATGCTTGGTTCTGCCTGTTTTCTGCTGTCCTCTCTCTTTCGGCTCTTTTCCTGGCAAAATCCAGGGGTGGGTCGATTTACCATCAGATACAATTTAAGGCAGTAAATTTTTGTTTCTAATACTGCCATCTTATGAAGGCGCTTTTAATAGTCTTCAGTGGAATCGAGAGGCATCTTGTCACAAATAGCAGTGTTGTTGTAATTTACAAGCCACATTTACGTATTCAAGGAGGAAACAACAAAGGTTGAAATATGGCTGCGGCTGCCTATATGCAAAAAATTACAGTCCCATAGATCAAAGTGTGCGAGTGTCACCGTTGCTATGTTAAAGAAGAAGAAAAAAGACGGGCGAGAGCTAGCAGCAAAAGTGTCTGCATCGCATTAGAGCAGGAAGCAGATATGCCATTGTTATCAGTTAGTTTCTGCCTTTTTGTGACAACCAAACGACCAACATTTGACAAGCATGCTGAATAAGACAATGGTTAATTACAGTTTGGAAACAAATTTGGAAAAAGCCAAATACTTGCCTTCAAATACCTCCGGAGCCATCCACGCTGCACTTCCTTTGTTGTTTGTCATATGAGTCTGAATGTCACAGGCTGTTCCAAAATCGCATATCTTGAGTACGGTGCCACCAGCCACAAGCAGTAAACTAAAAAGGACAACGCACGAGTATGAACACACATAAAATCAGAAAAATGTCAGTCTTGAAAGGATGCATTCAAATGTGATTTGTTCGTTCTACTGCCCTATACTCTACACCAGGCATGTCCAAAGTCCGGCCCGCGGGCCAAATCCGGCCCGCGGTCGAATTTCATCCGGCCCTCGGCCCCTGTCATAAAATCAGTGCCGTCTGGCCCGCAGGTTGGGCGCAATGGAACACGTGTTGCATTGACTGAGGTCTCGTAGACTGGTGAGTGATGTTTCATAGAGTACTGCTTCCCTCTAGTGGCTAAATGAGTAATAGCATTCACTAAATGAGTAATAGCATTTAGAGACTAGAGGGCATCACTCACGAGTTAACAAGACATCACTCCGTGTTTATATTGACTGATATGTCATATTTCAAATGATCCTTGCAGTTGTGGATATGTGTATTGCTTGTTCATTTCCCTGTTGTTCGAGTCAAAGGTTTTGTGACTATTGAAAAGTCATGGTGATACATTTTATGTTTCAAATCAATCAATTTGCACTCAGGAGACTTCTGTTTAAGAAAAAGTCAAGTGAATAAGCAGTTGCATGTGATATACCCGTTTCAAATGAACCAAAAGACATTCTTAAGATTGTTGAAATTAAAATAAAAATGGAAATGTGAAACAGACTGGCTTACTAAAATTGGTTGAACAATATTGTTGTTCAATGTAAAGAATGTCAGCCAAGGTCGGCCCCCCGACATTTTACCACATAAAATCTGGCCCCCTTGGCAAAAAGTTTGGACACCCCTGCTCTACACCAAAGGGGTTAAAGTCAAGGCCCGGGGGCCAGATCTGGTACGCCACATCATTTTATGTGGCCTGCGAAAGCAAATCAAACATGCCACCATTTAAGATGCTTGCTGAAATCTGTTCCAGTAGAGATCAATAAAGCAATATTCTTGAATTCTCTATGTTTTCACAGTCATAACGGCCCTCCGAGGGATTCGGAAACTACAGTACAATGAGACCCATGACAAAAATGAGTTTGACACCCATGCGCTATACTTATCACCTTCCTGCTGTCGGCAGATGCTGCAGTGTGATGTTACAATTACAAGCACGTAAGAGTAAATTTGGAGCACAAAACTGTTTTGTGTGCAAAAACACTGTTTATGTGAACCCCAAACCAACCATAGAAGACGTGCCAAAACAACGGAGAGGTTGCACATCAACAATGAATGAATGAGTGAATGAATGTATGGCTTAACTTTGTTAAAATATTTGACCAGTCACCTCAGGACAACTTTTGCAATACGAGTATATTGTGCAAATGAACATGGTTAAACCCCTCCGGATGGATACATGGTGTAGAATGAAACGACATGCTAGCTTCGCTGTTAGCCAGCTCCGAACCTCATCATCACACTTCTCAGTAAAACAATAAAATGTCCGATGGCAATGGTGAGCCAACGAACAGGTTAAAGTAGGCCGAAAATTAGATCTTCGATCAAAAAAGGTCGGGCACCCCTGGACCACTATAATTGACAACTTTTCGTCTCTTCGGGTAGGTTGCACATCTCTATGGATCTGTTATGTGAAGAACGCATACTGCCAACAGAAGAAACTGGCAGGGAAAAGGAACTGAAGTGAGGTGTCTGTGATGAGGTGGCAGGCCCTTCATATAGCTGAACGTCCCAACATCAAAGCAGCAGTCTTCAGCATCACCTCTTCCACTAGGTTTGTGGAGAGGATCTTCTCTTTTATGACGAGTACGTGGACAGGTGTGTGAAAAAAATGTGTTGAACTGATGAAAGGAAGGTGAGCTTAGTGTGAGACTCAACGACGACACGTCTTGCTCAGTTTTACTCTGCGGCAGTCAATGATAAACCGCTCCTCACAGGTCCAAGATCTCAGAGGAAATATAGATGAAAAAAAATAGGTCGTCTCCATATCCTTGCTAGATCATGCTCCTTTATCGTGGCTTCACTGCATCAAGTTTTGTCCCCCCAAAGTACTGTATTCAGAAAAAAATGCAGAATGACTCGGAGATTTTGAACATGGCTGTACGCATGATTCCCAGCGCGATTCAACCAATGACAGCACAAGTGGATTTGTCCCGTGAGCTGATTGGCTGCGCATCTTCGCAGCCCCGCCTAGCACCTTCCCCTTGTGTCTTATCACATGGTTGCCTCTCTGATCAGTGTCTAGTTAAGCTGTTGAATCTGATCAATGTCTCATCAGCTGTGGACTCTGAGCAGTGTCTCGTCACACTGTTGTGTTTGCTCCGTGCACTGCATGAGGGGCGGGTGGTGGACACGCTCGAGCACGGGCAAAAGCAAAAGTGAGCGAGAGAGAAAGAGAGAGGGTGATTGGGCTTGTCCGAAAAAAGCAGCACTTCTCTCTTTGACTCCTCCTCATCAATACCGATTAATTGTCTTATTATAAATACATCGGCTGCGCGGGGATAACTGGCCAGCAGCTAGCTGGAGGTTAATGGTGGCTACACTGTCAGAGCAGCGTAAAGTGTGAGCAACACAAGTGTCTTTGTCTCTCTCAAAAGGCAATGCTGATGAATATTAATTACTGTACAATGTTTTATAATTAATGATTTAAGTGTACTGCTGTAGTCTTTGTCTCAAATATGTAAAGTATGCATACCGTTTACATATAAACATGCTGGTATCCACATAAACGTACACAATAATTCCTAGGGGGGAGCCAACGTTCCATCGTGGTTTTTCACTTATCGCGACGGGGTCCCAGTACCCACTAACCCGCGATAATAAGTGAAGGAACACTGTATATACTTTGTTGTTTTGAATTCAAGTCAATTTCTGGATAACATTTTCACATGTTCATATCATTTGGAAAGATGCACCTTGTTCGATTCAGTTTAAATAGTCAAAAATGGTTTCTCCCACAAAATAAAAAAAAATAATTAATTAAGCTTTAAGTTTGAAAACAATCAGGTTGGCCATCCCGTTCTGTTTTGCGATGACATTTTCCAAATGTGAGATATGGCCAAGTGTTCATGTCACCTAGGGGTGTTTCAAATGGATTTGATAAAACACACAGAAACAAGAGTGAAATATGATTAAGTGTGGGTCGTTTTTAATGTGTGTTTACACACATTTATAAATGCATTTTTGTTTCTCCTCAGTTTGTGCTCAATCAGAGATCCTGTCCGTTTTGTGGATGGATATATTTTCACACATTTTACATGGTTCAAGTTTCTTATTAACGTGCTCTAAAATGCTTGCAAATGTCGACCCCCACAGCCCCGAGGTTCGGCACCCGCAGATTTGAATCTTCACCAATTTAAAAATATGTATATTTTTTCATATTGTTTGAGAGATTTGGGGTTGGTTTTCTTTCTCTCCTATTTTTCATGGAAAACGTACATATATTGAATGCTTATCAGCAGTTTTTGGAAGAATTTTGAATTCAATAAATATTTTTCTAATGCATTTCAAGGGCTGTCACTTTCTTTAGGAATTTTCATATTTGCTGACCTGCCCAATCGCTATCCCCGTGAATAGCGGGGGTCGACTATAAGTTTGAAAAGAGTATACGTTTTTGACAAATATTTTTTTTATTGTTTTTGTTTTGTTTTTATAACTTATTTCCCTCTTGACTTGCTGGCCATGTGAAAATGTGGGTCTCACTGTTCGAACCACTGGTATGAGGTACAATGAAACAGCAAACAATACAATGTGAGATGACGGGGGGCATACTTAGGTGGCTTGAGGTCCCTGTGGATCAGAGCCTTTGGTTTCATGCCATGGAGGTAGGCCACACCCTGGGAACACTGTAAACACCAGCTCATGGCATGGGAGGCGGAGTAAGAGGGGAGCGGTTCAGCACCATGCAGCACTACAAACAAGAAAGTGAAGTCACGACCCTGACAATGACAGCAGAAAAACATAGGAACAATAGACATGCACAGGTCTGACAAAACACTTTTAATATACATCTGGTGGATCCTTAATTGTTTCAAAAACAACTTGAGGATACACCACAAAAGGAGATGACAATTAATAATTTAGGCTTTCCTACTCCATGCTGCTGCGATTGGCTGGCAACCGATTCAGGGTGTCCCCCGCCTACTGCCCGAAGACAGCTGGGATAGGCTCCAGCACCCCCCGCGACCCTCGTGAGGATCAAGCGGCTCGGAAGATGTATGTATGCATGTATGTACTCCATGCTGCTCCTGTCAGCAACATTTAGATCACTTTAAAAAATGTGATAATTGCATTGTATTTTTGAGAATATATTAAAGCTGGGGTCACTAACATGAGGCCAGATCTTGTAGCCCCCAAAACCCACCCGAGTAGCCTGCAGGACTACTCTAAAATAGCTCACCAGTGATGGCGCATTGTGATTTCCTAGCAGTTTTAGATGTGATTATTTGAAGAGTTCCTGAGATTTAAAGAAAGTGTTGCATGTTCATCTTTATCTCGTTTTTTTTCTTCCAAAAATCATCAATCCAGTGGCGTTTTATGATAGTGACACGGGCAGAGCGCAGCGCAGCATTGTCAGAAGTTATTTTATTAACAAAAACAAAAAACAAATCAACAAACAAACAAAAAATATTTTGATGAGTTTCAACGGCTAACGGCAATCACTGTGCGGTCAGCCGCTTGACCGCACAGCCTATTGTGTTATTACAGATATTTTTGGTATATTTATATGTTATGGTTATCGACCATAAGCCAGGTGCCCGATTTTGAGCTTTTGAGATCAAGCGAATGAATATATCCCATTGTGATGTTTGAGTAGCCGTATGTCTCAAGCATTTAAAAAGGTTGGGCCTATATTTAAGATCAGTAACTTAATAGACCTGGAGTGGCCATTTTTAAAGATGGCTGACATATATTTATAAACGCGCAAAGTCCAGTCTAACTGTGTGCATGGATGGAGTTTTCTTTTTGGTATTTTGGTATACTTTGCACAGGTAGAATTAGGTTCAAAAAACTGCAAATTCTCCCTTTGCTGATGATGTAGTAGGCCGTGAATGTGATGTGGACAATTGGAGACAGCCTTGCAACCACGACCGTGCATCCATGTGTGACCTCCACCCTTCCCAATTGAGATAGGGGTGCCATTTTTTTTACTTTTTTTAAGCTGATAATCCTAATCATTTTCAGTGAATTGGTGTCTACAATGATTCAGAGGGATTGTCCTGGTGTCACATTTCTGAATGAAATCTGATGACATCCACCACACATATCTGCGGAGAGCTGAATCTGTCTGCCTGTGCATCGATCCAACTAACATGGCGTTGGACCACTGCACCACGAGTTTGTGTTTTTGCCGAGTGAAAGATCTAGTCTAATTTTAGTAACAAAATTTGCAGAGGCATCGTGGTGGTGGGGTAGGGATTGGGTGTTTTTTGGTGGGGGCACCAGAAGTGTGCCCCCACCAAAAAAGAGACCCAATCACAAAAAAAAAAAAAAAAAAACACCCTGGCTGGTAGACTGTGGCACACAGCACAGTCTACCAAATTCAATCACAAGCAAGACTTGCACCATTGAGTGCAGTCTACTTTTTGTGACCAAGTTACCAGTTTGCGAGGCAGCTCTTTGCACCGGAATGAATGCAAACAAATGAAGATGCGCCCGTTTTTACACCAAGCGCCCAGGTGCTCACATACGAAAACAGGGCCCTACAAGTGTACTGAGCAACAGAGATCGGACAGGTGGGCCAAGGGTATCAACAGAAGTTGATGAAAGAAGCATTTTGAGAGTTGTGAAGAAACACCCAATGACAATAGTCAGTGACATCAGTGCTGACCTCCACAGGGCAGGGGTGGAAGGATCACAATCTACTATTCGAAGAAGACTTCAAGAGAGGAAACACAGGATGCAAACGACTCATCACCAAAAAGAATCAGAAGTCCAGACTGGATTTCGCAAAGAAACACAGAGGTGTTTCTGGACTGATGAAACCAAGAAGAACCACTACCATAGTGATGGAAAGGCTCACGTATGGAGAAAGAAAAGATCTGCTTATGATACGAAACCTTCAAGATCCTCTGTGAGGCATAGTGGTGGAAATGTCCTGCATTGGGCTTGCATGGCTGCTTCTGGAAAGGGCTAGTGAGCCCTTTTATGGATGATGTAACCGATGACGGTCGCAGCAGAAGGATTTCAGAATTTGACAAAACCATTTTGTCTGGCTATTTTAAAAAGAGAATGCATCCAATTTAGGCATTAGCGGTAGTCCAGTGGTTAGCACGTCGGCTTCACAGTGCAGAGGTACCGGGTTCGATTCCAGCTCCGGCCTCCCTGTGTGGAGTTTGCATGTTCTCCCCGGGCCTGCGTGGGTTTTCTCCGGGTACTCCGGTTTCCTCCCACATTCGAAAAACATGTGTGGCAGGCTGATTGAACACTCTAAATTGTCCCTAGGTGTGCGTGTGAGCGTGGATGGTTGCTCGTCTCTGTTTGCCCTGCGATTGGCTGGCAACAGATTCAGGGTGTCCCCCACCTACTGCCCAGAGACAGCTGGATAGGCTCCAGCACCCCCCGCGACCCTAGTGAGGATCAAGCGGTTCGGAAGATCAATGAATGAATGAATGCATCCAATTTAATTGGGAGAAGCTTCACCATGCATTCAGAAAATGACCAAAACACACTGAACACACAAACAACGACTTAATTATGGGGGGGAAACTGGAAAGTCTTCAACTGGCCAAGTCAATCAGCGGACCTTAACCCAATTGAGCAGGAGTGGCCAACCCGCGACTCGCGAGCCGCATGCGGCTCTTTGGCTGGTTCCATGCGGCTCCTGGGCTTTCACATGACAAGCGTTGAAAACACTTCGGCGGTGGCGCTTCCATTCTAACAACAGGCGACAAGTACTAGAGAATTCACGATTTCAGTTAATCATCAATCCCGTTACTTGATTGACATAAAGGGCAACCAGTCAGATGACAACTGAATCACCGCTCATGCGCAAACAATGGCACTAAGCGCTAAGCTAGTCAACGAATTGCTTCCGATTTTAAGGCAGGGGTGCCCAATACATCAATCGCGATCGACCGGGAGCCAGCGGACTGGTCACAAGTCGACTGTGAGGGTTGGCAGTACGAAAAACGTTGTGTTTTGATTTCATGTTAGGTGACATTCCGGCTGTTGCTCATCTTGGCGTGCATGCATGGGTGCAGCATATGCGCACATGTGCATGGTTGGGTGCCCACGTGCGTGCGTGTGGATATGTCCATGCGCTGATTGATGACTTGTGTGTCAATGTTTCTCTGTCCACATTATGTTAACTGGGGTGAAAATTGCGCTCACATGCCTTTGTCCGACTAACCAGGGAACGGATTACTGTCGAAAATTTTGAGGTTTGGGAGGTTTACATCAGAGGATGTTGCTCATCTTTGGGCCTTTGGAGCCCTTTCAGATTTTTGCTGATAAGGGCAACACAAATAGGATTTGGACTTTAGGACTTGATTCGGCAAGATAACTTTGAGGCACAACATATCTGCATATTGCTGTTGATTACAACTCCTACTCTGATTACATACAGTATGAGTGACAGAAAGGACATCACAACATTGTTGAGACTGACAAATGATCCAACTTGTATACTGTAACTTAGACAACAAATGGGGGGAATTCTCACTTGACAGTTATGTTGTAGTGTAAACTCACCATTGTACAGCGATCCTCCTTCAGCATATTCCATTACAAGACAGACCTAAAGAGGAGCATCGGATTATGCCAATTTCTCCAACGGCATTATTTAATCAATTCATACAAAACATGATCACAAGTAGGCATGGGCTGGTGTCAGCTTCTTGCTGATCGATAACCTTGAGAAAAAAAAATTGTGGTTTCACAATACTGCAATTAGGGGTCTAAAATGTATTGTTTTTGCATGGTTGAGTAATTAACACAATTTGACCACGACATTTACCCATGCATCCATTTTCTACATTGGATCCGAGGTCAGGTGGCAATGGCAGGAATTTTAAGAGGGAAGCCCAGACGTCCCTCTTCCCAGCTTCTTCTTCCAACTCTTCAGAATGGATCCCAAGGCGTTTCCAGGCCAGCCGGGTGGCAATCTCTCTAGTGCCCTGTGTCGTCACTGGGGTCTACAGCCAGTGACCACCTCACCAAAGAGGCGACCAGGGGGCAGGCATCGTTACCATAGGCCCGAGCCACCTTATATGGCTCCTCTCAATGTGGAGGAGCAGCTGCTTGACTCTGAGTAACCGACCCATGCCTATTCATTCACAATGGCTGACTCGACTCTCTTGATTATCATCAAATAGGGATGCACCGAAGTGAGAACTCTTTGCCAATACTGGAAAAAAAAAATCAGGATATAAATAGAAGCCTTTCTTATGTGGCTATAAATTGGATATGTATTTTCGGCGACTTGTCAGATCCATTTGGCCGTATAGAGAAAATAAAGATGTTTTGATGGTTCCTCACAAGTTTTTGCATTCAATGCATGAAAATTATGTTATTCACTACTTTCTTAATCAATAGTTTTCTCCAGTGCTTCACAACCTTTATTGGGCCAAGGCACATATTTCCATCCCAAAAAAATGTCACGGCGCACCACTTAGCAAAAATGATTCATAAAAAGTCCGTACATAGCTGCACCTTCTGTCATCTATTGGAAGAGCATTTGGTTGTTCTGCCTATTACTGTAGAATCTACATCTACAGTGTAGATGGTGTGGGCTTATGTGTCCATCTGGCACCGCCATTATGAAAACTGCAAGCTCTTTTTGATAAAAATAGCTTTTGACTTCAGCAAATACAACCTCCATAAAGCTGCAAATCGAACAAACGATTGATTCTTTTTGTCCTTTATAACCTGTATGTTTTGAAAAACTGCTGCGCAGAAACATTTGGAGAAGTACAGTACATTTTAACAAAACCTTTTTTTATGAATGACACAAAAATACTGTTATCCATTTGTGTGTCAAGCCCCCAAAGAAAATGATAGCAAAACATATTAACAAAAAATATTGGCCTATATTTGTGTCGTCTGACCTCAGCATAAGTGCAAGCTATTGAATTGCACATTTTCACATACTACTTCACCACCTTGGTGCATGCCTTATCACAACACTGTGTTTGAGTCATGTTACGTTGATAAAAAAATATTTTGGACCAAAGCCAAAAATGAACATATGTGCCATTTTCGGCAAAATTTTTCGGTGCACTCCTATTATCAAATATAAAGACCAATGACCGGAACAATACAACAATAAGTAATATAAAAATAATTGCGAACTTACTGGATTACTGCAGGAGCCATACAACTTCACAATATTAGGATGATTTACCCGCGAAAGCTGCCGAAGCTGCAGACAGAGGAATGCAAGTCAATATTGGTAATATAGAGGTACTTCAAGTTATACTAATACTGTAATTAATATTACAAATATTGTAAGGAAAATAGCAGCAAAGCTGATTTTTTGGACTATAAGTCACACCTTTCTTTAGTTTTCTGCAACCGAGACACAACTGCGACTTGTAGATATTAAAATTACAGTTGTAGATATTAAAATTACAGTTCGGACGTGGGCCCAAAATCCTCAATTGCTTATTGTGTTGACTGTCTTTTGATGGTTGCCAAATACTTTTGGTGCGTTACCGCTGGTGGCCACCTTCTTCCGCATGCGAAAAAGCATCAACAGTATTTGACACCCACCAGAAGAGGGTGGACGATATGCAAGAACAGGAAGTACAAGTTCAAGCTTTGGCCACAATGAGCAGCGGGATTCTCGTTCAGGTGAACAATTTATTGTTTATTATTTTACTTAATGTTAACTGTTTTGATAGGCGCTTTGTTACAGCTGCAGCTGTTGTGAAAGCACGATACAAAATCATGATGTATTGTATTTAAAACTAAAACAAACAACTTTTCCAAAGTGAGAGGCAAAGTTTCATCCAACTGAAACTCGTTCGCAGCAGTCAATAGCAAGGGTGTTCGAAAAATCACTCTTGACGCTCTTATAGCACTCTAAGAGTGTGTGCCTAGAGAAGCAGAGCACACTTGCCTACCATTAATTTCCAAACGCAGCTGACTGTATGTTACCAGTAATTGTTTCCATTTGTACTGCCAGAGGCACTAGGCTCTGGCACTCCTTTTTTGGGGCATTTTGAGTAACCACACAACACATTTGAACAATGCTCTGAGTTTCCGAACTGTCAGAGAGAATGAATGAATGCACACAGTTTATTTCTCAACACACCTACAATTAGGAAACCAGGATTCTGGGTGCGAGTCCGAACACTCCTGGACTTGGTCTCAGTTTCTGTCAAATCAATTTCCCAGAAATAATGCGACTGAAGCGACTTACCGGTACATAATTATTGGTACCACTGGTTAAGATGTGTTGTTTAGCTTCTAATAAACAGTTTGTTTTTTACACAATATAGGATGAAAGGGGGGGCCCGGTGGACCAGGGGTTATCGCGTCGACCTCACAGTGCTGAGGTTGTGGTTTCGATCCCGGCTTCGGCTTTCCTGTGTGGAGTTTGCATGTTCTCCCCGGGCCTGCGTGGGTTTTCTCCGGGTACTCCGGTTTCCTCCCACTTCCCAAAAACATACATGGCAGGCTGATTGAACACTCAAAATCGTCCCAAGGTGTGAGTGTGAGCGTGGATGGTTGTTCGTCTCTATGTGCCCTGCGATTGGCTAGCAACCGGTTCAGGGTGTCCCCCGCTTACTGCCCGAAGGCGGCTGGGATAGGCCCAAGCACCTCCCTCGACCCTTGTGAGGATAAAGCGGATCGGAAGATGGATGGGTGGATAGAGGATAAAAATGTTCCAAAAGAGGAAAATCCAACCTTTAATTCAAGTGGATTTATTCAGTGGCGAGGAAGGGGGATCTGACATTAAGAAATTCGATTTTACATCAAATCATTTGTACCACAATTATTAATACTGCTGATAATGCTTTGTACAGCTCCTTTTTAACCAACAAAACAATACCTAATATTCTCCTAGAATGTTTCACTAGACCAGGGGTCAGCAACCCAAACAGGGTTCCCAATCTTCCACTTGCTTTTTATTTATGGACCTTTTAATGACTTTTCAGGATCAATTTTGCCATTTTTAAAGGACTTTTTCTCCATTCAGCGGGAGAATCACGGTGGATTTAATGCCCACTCAGCAATACACGGGCTGAACAGAAAGTCACATATCACTGAGCTGGTGTTCAAATCATTGCTGCCAAAGGAAGGGAACATCTGTATTTTTAGGGGCAATCACTTAACCCTTTTTTTGGCATACTGTATGTCAAATTGTCACTTTGCTACCTATATCACAGGTAGGAAAATGAAAAAAAAAACAAATTAATTCTCAAATAAAACACACAAAGAAAATTTAATAGAGAAAATATAAAACTTCAATTTATTTTTGAATAAACACAACACTAAGAACTGAGCTAATGGTCATATGGGTCACCTGGAAAGGGTTAAGAAAAATCTGGTTTCACTCACAGTAGTACTGATTGCCCATCTTAGCAGTATCGAGTATACCTGAACAGCTGAAATGCACGTCAGAAGTCTAAATCCCAAATGGTCCAACCCTATTATTTTCTCTCATATCACCTTCAATGATCAGACATCTATATATATATTGCGCGTCGTCCCGCACGCGGTCTGTCCTTCCGTCTGTCCCTTTTCAAAACGTACCTACTTCACCGCGCCGCTGCACGCCGCCACTGCGCCGCTCAGGCAGTGGCTCACTACGATCGCGCGGGCATCTTAGCGAAAAAATGTTGTCTACCCACAAGCATTGCAATGAAATTGTTAGTTATTTAGTAGAGCTATACATCTCTTTATTTTCGCGATAAGCAATGAAGATGAACAAAAAGTTGAACCAAGCAACAACACTTTTGTGGGCCGAAGGCCCACCTTACCAGCCTTCCGCAGGAACTAGCTGATGAGCTGCCCGGAGGGCGGCGAACCACCACCTTACCAGCCTTCCGCAGGAACTAGCTGATGAGCCGCCCGGAGGGCGGCGAACCAGCTAGTGTTTTATAATGACAAATATGAAACTGATATGACAATTAGGGAATAGCAGACCGTGACTTAGTTTTCTCCTCAATCTCTTTTGCAAGTTCTTGGTGATCAATTTACTTCTATTTTGCTGTGTGCCTCAATGCATTTGACTTGAACAGGTGGTTATGACAAGTTTTACCTCTCACGGAGATGCCCTTCTTGCACACTCGCAGTAGGCCGACATATAATCGCCAGCAATTTTTCCGACTCAAACACGGAACTCCGGCTTCTCCAGCCATGCCACTTGAAAATAGCTATGTCCCGGAATATTTGTAGCGACGCCACTCTAGCGAGGCGCGCCTCAGCAGTTGAAAGTCCGCTGCTCTTTACTGTGTGTGCGTCCGCGCGAACATGTACGCACGCGCACGTCTTTTGGTTTGAACCAAGCAACCGACGTCACAAATCAAATACGCTTTGATCTACAACAACAAAAAGCTAGCCTATCGGAGACAACAGCTAAGCTTAGCTGACGCACACACAGCAGAGAGCAGCGGACTATCGACAGCTGAGGCGCGCTTCGCTCGAGTGGCATTGCTACAAATGTTGGGATCGATAAATTCGATGAATAGATTTTTCCAGAAAATACGGTAATTGTTTGCCAAGCCGGCAACCAAACCATCCATTCACTGCCCGAGGATGGCGTCAATCTATCCGAAGTGATCACGTGATCGTCGGAACTAATCGGAGACGGCGGGGAAAGCAGATCATTTTCTGACAAAATTATGAATTGGAAGGGTGGGGAAAATGACATACACAAATGAAATTAACACCGCAGGTTAATTTTTATGGGTTTTTATGGATTTTAGAAGATTTGAAGTCTGTGTTTGGCAAGACTGTTAAATGCATAATTAAAGTGTACGTTTTAAAAAACCAACACCACAGCGCTCCTTTTTCGGAGCTGCAATATGCATCTATATCCATTTTAGCTATATGAGCCTATCAAAATCTTTTTCGATTTTCAAACATTTTTTATAAAACAACTCCTACATGTTGTTTTATAACACTACATGCCACTACATGTCAAGTCACTACATGTCAAGTCAACAGTATTTATAGAGCACTTTCAAACAGCCATCGCTGCATACAAAGTGCTGTACATGGAGCAATTTAACATGCACAATAAACAGTAAGACAAATCGGTAATAAAGGCGGTAGAAAGCACCAAACAGTAAAACCAAGAACAAATCTAAGTCGCTAAAGAGCCTCTGGAGCCGCATGTTGCCGACCCCCGCACTAGACAATAGAATACAGAAAGCGGGACCTTCGACTATTCCTCTTTCTACAATCTCTCTAAATCAGGGATATCGAACTAAACTTATGAGTACTGCTGAAGATAAGAGTCTGGGTGTCTCTGGGCCACATCAAGTACCGGTATTTAAAAAAAAAAAGTACAACTCATCCAATCTTATCACTTTTTATGAATAACACTTCAGATCTTTTAAGGGTTCTTCAGAACGTGACCAAGAATGATAACCAGGTCCTCTCTCTCATCTCTGTGGTACTTATCGTCCTCACATGGCGAATTGCGTAATACCATCTGATTACTTCAGCGCAGCAACTTTCTCTGTGCTTTCAAGACAAAAACATTCCATCTCCTGTTTTTCTAGAATTTTGCTACTCTCATCCCCAAACTTGGGGTTGAGATCTGGGGACCCAGATATCAATAGGAGAAGTTTGATTCCATGTCTGATGAATCTTTTCTAAAAATTTTAGTATGCTTCTGCAACAAATATTTTATTTTTTAAGGCTTTCAACACATCTTAACCAGGGGTGCCAATTATCATGGAGGGTACGGTTTGATATGTTTTTTCTGCTTCAATCATGCATTTTTTGACCAGCGCAACTTGGATTCTGGAGCAACAAACAACTTGTTCAGACTGCAGGGAAATGCAACCTAAATCTGTTTTTTTCCCATATCTGTGACCAGTAGCTGTATTTTTTACGACGTTTGAATAGCTCAATTCCGATTTTTTCAAATTTGACCTGTGTCACTTTCATGTGGCGGATATGATCAGATTTTTTTTTTTTAATGCGACCTCAGTCTGAATGCACAGGTCGCATGTGTCCGACCTATATATCGTCAAAAGCCCAATATGTGTTTCGCGCAGACAGGAGAAACTGCTTGGGAGTAAGATTGACAATTATCCCGCATTGTTCCTCTGTAGATAGGAAATGCTAAAAAGTGGAGGAGCCTACATGCTGGCCCCCCATTTAATTCGGTTAAACACTACAATGCGAGTATCCAACGTTGCGTTAAAAATATGAAACAGCACTCTAAGGTGTGTACCTCAACAATAAAGGCTTTTCTCTCAGATTCACTTTCAATGGTCTTGATAGCAACATCTTTGCCTTTCCACTTGGCTTTGCAAACCACTCCAAAAGCTCCTCTGCCGACTACCTGAAAATAAAATGTTTACAATGGGTGTTAACTTTGGACAATAGTAATAATATCACACTAATAAATGCACCCTACCTCCTCTACTTCAATGTCCTCATAATTAATTTCCTCAAATGGATATCCGGGAGGTGTCTCAAGCATGTCGGTGGATGGGAGCGACAGCGACATACTAGCTCACGTCAGCCACCTACTGTTAAAGGAGAAACATAGTAGAACAGACAGTAAATAGATATGTGCTGCGCCGCAGATATTAGACACACAACAGTGCTGCTATTGGGATTGGCCTGCCATCAGCTAATTCTATGCCTACGTTTCTTAAAGAAAAAAAATAGTACTTAAAAAAATCGAAGGGCCATTATTTAAAACTGAGTTAGATGTCAGAACGTTGGTCGCAAAACAGCAACTGTCAAACTTACATAAACAATCTTAACAGGGCTAACTGTTGCTGCAATACAACTGTGACGAAACAGTTTACGACAAACTAACATTCACTGTACGTTGTCACAGAATCAACTTTTAGTAACACCGCAGCCTCGAGTTAACAAGTAAGCCGAGGCCTACAGTTCATTAGATGGCTTTTCACAGAAATGTAGCTGTTGGCCTGGATGCTAACACAACATACCGGGGCTAGTTAGCTCACCAGCACCGGCCGTCTGGACATGAAGGTGTCTATTATTCATGAACAAAAACTTAAACGGCAACGTCCTTTAAATAAAATGGGGTTTCATTGTCGCACCGAGAGCTAGACATAACTGGTCTAGCAGGACTGGTAAAAGTGTATTTTTATTCTTCACAGGAAATGATTCAACAGGAAACGAGTGTGCATTTCTAGTTCTTCCCCAGGACACTGAACGCAAGTTTTTAAAAATCTATCATTTAAAAATAGGCAAGTCAAAATTTTCTTAAGCAGATCTAATATTTTCATGCATTTTTAAATGACCCAAGTACTACACCCTGCATACCTACGTTTTGTCAAACATTGCAAAATAAACCTCTTTGGAACACGGACGTACCGAATAGCCGGACTACTTATGCCGCCATACTCACAGCGCCAGAAATGAAGCCGCTGGCGGTCATCTTGCGTTGCTATTCAAAGCACACCTGCACTTGAATACTGTATATTGATTTATTTCCCGCGGCAATTTCACGTTATTTTCTGTCTCTGAGGTAAAAATAAGACATTGGTGCACGGTTGTACCAAAAAGTCTGTGAAAAACTCTGAAAGCACATTTCATTGGTAAGAATGAAGTTAAACATTTTCTTCCCATAAGATATATCACAGAGTTCCATTTAAGATCACTCTGCATCACGTTGTCAGAACTATGAACAATAAAATGAGCGCAAAGTCCATCAGGAGAAAAAAATGCTGTGAAATTGAAACATAAGTAACTCACAATGCACAGTACTGAGATAATATAATTCCGAATGGTCAAGTACTGTCACGTTGCAAGGTGGTGGTGGACCCCAAAAAACAGGCAGGAGAGAGGAGCAGGGTGTATTTGAAGAATTGTATTTAAAAAAAAAATAAATAAATCAAAAACACACAAAGTATCAAACAAAAACCATGACTAAAGCTGCCTAAAACATAACAATGAACTAAACATGACAGAAAACAAGAGCAAACATTCTAATGCGTGTTGCTGTTTGCCAAACAGTCGCAAGAAGCATCAATGACCCGACACTGAGTGTTCGGGCTGGGAGTCCTTTTAAGGCCTTAATTACCTATGACCAACAAGTGTGCAGCTGCCAGGGGGAGCCCTACAGTGCCACCTGTTGGTCCCTAAACCGAATCATGACAAAGACAAATACTGTATTGAAGTTTGGTCTCTGTGAGACACTCATTACACAAGAATCCTGGCATAAAAGATTGCACTGATAACAGTTTTCAGCGAATAAGTGACAGAAGTCATCAGTACCAAAAAGTGGACATTTTAACATTGCTTTAATTTAAAATATAAGATAAGATAAGATAAGATAAGATAAGATAAGATATCCTTTATTCGTCCCACACTGGGGAAATTTACAACATGTTACACAATTTAAAACACAATTTTCTTCATTTCCTGACTTTTTTTATGGTCAATTTGACATCAAGCAAAGTCAGCCAGTATGTCACTTGATTGTCAACAAACCAGCTGTGTCCGAAGTCTGCCAAACAGAACTGAGGAGCAATTCGCGGGTTCAGCAGACAGAGGCTCGTCCCCAGGTACAGGATTTGATGGGATTTCTGATAAAGATCAAATGTTATTGTCATTAGTTGTTACTCAAAGCATTTATCTCCTCCATCCATTATCTGATCCTTCCAAAGGTTGCGGGCCTTGCCTTTAGGATCTTATCCCCGCTGTCTTCGGAAAGTAGCCGGCGTACACCCTAAACTGGTTGCCAGCCAATTGCAGGTCACACATAGACATAGAGTGTTCTATTAACCTTGCCATACATGTCTTTGGAATGTTGAAGGAAACTGGAGAAAAACCATACAGATACAGAGAGAACATGCAAAATCCACACAGGAAGGCCAGAGTCCAGAATGGAACGCCAGACCTTTATACTGCGAGGTGGACGTGCTTACCGTGGTCTTGTGGATGCCATATGCTGAGGAGGAAAAGAACCATCCCCTTACTCTTACCAACCTCTGCACTCTCACGTTGATCCCACGCCCAACACCCACGTGCCTCTTCGGACACACACAACCTGTGGCTGTTTTGACTCTCAGTCACAAGTTCACATGACAATGAGGGTGCACACTCAACTAACTTGACATGTAAATGAGCGGTAGTCCAGAAAATTGGCATATTTTGTGTTTACTTTATTTGTGTGTGTGTGTGTGTGTGTGTTGTTTTGTTTGCGCCCCAGGTGGAAGCCCATACAGCAGCGGTCCCCAAATTACGGCACATTTGACCCGGTCCTCTAACCCTCCTGTAGTCCTTGGGTCAAAATGACCCGTCACTGTGTTAAAAACGCCCCAAAACCCCCCTAAATGATATTTTTTTTAACTTGAAATGTTATGACTTTTCCGAGATTGTCCCCAGCTGCAGATTTAAATTGAAATGGAAGCTGTACAAAAAAAAATACAAAGGTGGTTTTCGGGGCAAAATGACCCATGACGCAAATAGTGTTGAAATCAAGGTCACAAAGTTATTTACACACCATAGAATGTTTCAGTGTTTTAGTTGTGTCTCAGATCAATTAGTAGAACACGTGAACAAGACGGTAGCAGATATAAACAAGACAAGATAGGTGGCGTTCTCGTAGATGGCAGAACTCTTTTTTTGTGGATTTCAAGGGGCTATAATTATATATTTATTTCCTGTTTTTTCTGTGAAGAACTCAGAGAGGGTTATTTAGTTATTATTTATTTCATTAATAGTGTTATTATTTGTTTCCTGACTTTTTTTCTGTAAAGAACCTGGAAAGGTTTATTTGGTTGTGTATGGCTTTCTGGGAAACAATAACATTTTTAAGCTCCCCTACGATCGTTGATGTTACAAACTGACCCATCAGAGAAGGGAAACGTTATGTGGCCCTCACAGGAAAAAGTTTGGGGA
Organism: Hippocampus zosterae; assembly: GCF_025434085.1. Taxonomy (NCBI): domain Eukaryota; kingdom Metazoa; phylum Chordata; class Actinopteri; order Syngnathiformes; family Syngnathidae; genus Hippocampus; species Hippocampus zosterae. The sequence goes on from NC_067469.1 coordinate 10,806,157, forward strand.
CCAATGCCATACAGTATTGCCTGTCCTACAGCAAAAACCGGCCCTGAGTGAGAGTGCCCTCACCTGGCGAAAAGCAAGACTGCAGTAGATTTAAAACTGCTTTGAAATCTGACGCGCGCGCACACAAACAGGCACGAACACACGAAGACTAAAATTCAATCTCATTAGAATTTTTTAAATGAATAAAAATAGATGAATGCACACAAATACTATGGTGGTGATTAGAAAATTCTGGGGAAATATGTCACAGGTTGAGAGTGCCTGTGTAGCTATGGATGAGCATACTATCCAAAGTCAGGGTTTCATTAGTTAAAATTCACACATATCCAGAATCATGCCCATCACATTCAAAATCAACCAGGAACAAGTCTAAAAGAAAGCAACTTTTGCTGAGCGTAATTTGCGATATAATGCTCTTTTATTTTCCGTGGCTTTGCTTTTGTATACTATCTCAGAATCTACATGCACTGTTTCACTAGCTAACAGCCAATCAGTGATCAATTGTCCCAAGGGCCTGCGCCATTTTGCATGCTGCGAACAATGACTCATTCATTAAAAAAAAAAATGAGAGTAGAGGTCCTAAATATGATAAATCAGTTGAAATCCCACCAACACAATACATTTCCAAAACATAAATCCCCAAAATGTGCAAAAATGTATTGCAGTGTAAAAAAAAAAAAAATTAAAACCACTTTTAAAAGCGGGTTAATATCCCCCAAAATAGCATCATGCAGATTGTGATAGGCATAACCAGAATATACTGTACATATATGCTAATTTACAGGTCTGTACCTACCTGAAAACAACTTGGGCCTCCAAGTATAATCCAAAAATTTGAATTCTTTCATTTGACATCATGAGGCAATAATACACTTGACTTTGGTTTTTCAGGGTCCTTAAGGACAGATTTTTGGAAGTAGCAACCTGAACCCCCCAAAAAATTGTTCATAAAATTCCACACTTGAAGATTTAGACGGGCACTCTAGAAGCCCAACTACTTCAATGCAAAAAAATGAAGAAATCAAATTTGATTAGCATCTTACTAAAGCGTTTCATACCTGAACTAAAAATAGTTAAGTGGCTTTTCAAACATTAATGACACTTTGCATTTGATGTGGACCAAATGGACTATACATATCTGATAACATTTTAGGGAGATTTCATGTTAAGACATGATAAAAATAGCAGCACTTCATCGCGAAAAGGCAAGCGAAAGGTGCGGAAAAAAAACTTTTGTTGTCAATGAAAGTATGTCTTGGAGATGGCTGACCTGTGCGTTTTACGGCCAACAGAACCCACTTACTCCATCACCGTTGCAATCCCTGCAGTGCAGTCTGCCCTCGTGCATTTACAGGTCTATGTTCAGCCCTGTCAAGCCGGAGTGCTAAACATGTCCATCTTACTTCCATTTGGAAAGTATCGGGGAGCGAATCTCCTGAAAGGTGTGCTTCTCCATCTTCACTTCTCTGCCTTTGTTCATGGCGCTGTAATCACACAGGCGAGTGGACTTCATATTTATAAATCATTTATTGAGGGGCTAATGCATTGCACTCGAAGGAAGAGTGCCCACTTTGCCTGTAATTACTACCGGCAAGAGATACAGCATTGTTTCACATGGAAAACCCCTTTCTGTCTTTCGACTTTACTCTGCTCAATGATAAATATATTTAAAGTTTTTTTTGTGTGTGCACGGAAGGCTTTTACTATGACACAGGGATAAAAATAACAACCACTGGGAGGGGTGAAGGGCTGGATTTTTGTGCCGAGAAAAAATATTTGAGAGACGTGCATCACTTTATGTCATCATCTAATCTGAGTTTTGATCTCGGGAGTGCAGAGAGGAGTTCAGGCAGCACAGCTGGGTATGTCAGTAAATTTTGCCGGGCCGTCATTTATCATGATCCCATCCGTCAACGTCAGTCCATCACTTAGTCAACGTTGTTTTCACCCAATTCCGTCGTCGCTTGATTACCGTTCGTGTTGGGGTGGTTCTGTTTGTGATCAACAGGTGGCACTGAAGGGCTCTTCCTGCAGTGGCACACCTGTTGGTCATTGTGTCATGAGTTAGTGTTTCTGTTTAAAGGACTCCCTGCCCGACCTGTCGAGGTTGGATCATTGTGTTTTGTCACTGTGTTTGTCTTTGTGTCCGCCTTCGTTTGTATTTTTTGTTAAATACATTTGGTTCAGTCCGCCTTGCTCCTCCCTGCATCCCTGCTTTTTGGGGTCCACCAACTACGCCTGTGTTGTTATTTTCCGCATTGGAAGTAACTGATGATGACTCTGACGTAAGCGATGTCGAAGTGCCGCATCTTGTACCTCCGGAGTTGGCGGAGTTCTTTAAAAATGACACAGAGGAAGAAGATTTCATTGGATTTGGAGTGACACTGAGTCAACTTGTTAGCATGTTCTTTATGCTACAGTTATCGGAATAACTCTGAATATGTTTCGTGAGCATATCAGGCACATTCTCAGTTCGTTGTTTATGCATCATGTAAGGTTAGCATATCATACACCTATTCAGCCTGTTGTTCTCTATTTTTGGCGTTGGATATAATTAAATAAAGTTCCCCCCAAAACGCGACTTACACGTACCAGTGCAACGTATAGTCCAGAAAATACGGTAAGTGGGTGGCCACTCCGTGTAGGCAAATTTTCATCATGGAGGACAAACGTCAAGCTGAAATACTTTGCTTTGCGTCCGACCCCATCTACCAATTGCCCTCGACAGCCACCGTTCCTACTCGCATTCAAGACTTGTACGAAATGAAGAAAGCTGAGGTAGAGGAGTCCTTGGAGAAGACGAAAGCAGTCGCGTCCATCGGTGATTACTCGACGTCCCTTAGTAACCGCAACTACCTCGTGGTGACCTGTCCATTATTTTGACCTTGACTGAGATCTATGCCCCCGTGGTATGACTGTTCTGAAGATAGAAGACAGGCATTTTGCCGAGTCTGTTGCAGAGCATTTTAGGCAGGTCGCTAGTATGTGGAGCATTGAACCCAAAGTTGTGATGGCTCACGCAATGTGATCGCAGGGACCCATGCGGTGCACCGTACACATTGTGCACAGAGCTGTCGCCGTTTCACTTAACCTCCTGCTGGCAAAATGCAGAAAAGTTGTGGGACACTTAAAGCACAATCCGACAAACCAGAAGGAGTCACTTGCCCAAGAAGTGCCGATCAGAATAATACTCTGGAAATGATCAAGCCCATCCTACTGAATGTTCATCCCCCCCACCCCCCCTCGTGAGCTACGCTAGCGTTCCACACACCCACTGTCGCCATGCCAACAGCTGCTGAGCTGGAGAAACTGAAGAGGCTCAAGGCTGTGTTGTTGCACTGTAAGGGGGGAGGGGGGGGGTAATTTATTGCGTAGACCCTCGTCCCCCGTGTTGTGTTCTTTTTTTATATTATTCCAGGTATGTGTCTGATCTTCTGGGAAGAGACGATTTTTGTCTCTTGTTCGGCAGGCGCTTTCAGCATTGTGTCATCGCTCTCGTGTACTGAAGGTCACTGAGGATGACCCTGCTTACATGGCCAAGTACAGTGGTACCTCGGCTTACGAACGTCTCTCCACCGCGTCTTTGAGCAGCCTTACGCCTGAGCGGGCAACAGGTGGACTTACCCTGTCCAGAACGGTCCAGTCATTCTTGCAGAGTTGATCACTGTGGGTGGTGGGGAATCCGAAGGAGAACCTGGGACCACGTGGTCTGATCCCACAGCAGATGTTTCCGACACCGGGAGCACACTAATGGGAGAAGGCGAATCATTCACCAGGGCGGCAAATATATTTTTCAGGGCAGCTGATATCACATAGTGCGGCCCGGTAGTCCAGTGGTTAGCACGTCGGCTTCACAGTGCAGAGGTACCGGGTTGGATTCCAGCTCTGGCCTCCCTGTGTGGAGTTTGCATGTTCTCCCCGGGCCTGCGTGGGTTTTCTCCGGGTGCTCCAGGCTTCCTCTCACATTCCCAAAACATTCCTGGCAGGCTGATTGAACACTAAATTGTCCCTAGGTGTGAGTGTGAGCGTGGACAGTTGTTCATCTGTGTGTGCCCTGCGATTGGCTGGCAACCGATTCAGGATGTGCCCCGCCTACTGCCCAGAGACAGCTGGGATAGGCTCCAGCACCCCCCGCGACCCTAGTGAGGATCAAGTCGTTCGGAAGATGAATGAATGATATCACATATCTCCTCTGTGTCGTCACTACAGAGAGTTGTTGTCATTTGTGATTTGTTTTTCGAATAATTGACCTTTATTGGGAGACACACAGCACCGCTGAGCTTGGTATGTGGGGAAAAGTTGAACGGTCAAAGTCAAACTTTGTTAAGGGTGAGACGGCTAAAAAGCTGTTGATTTGCACCATTATGTGCGGAAATAGCAGCAAAACTGTTTTTGCTTTTTATGGAGGCCCGCTGGTTTTCGTGTGACCAAGGCTCGTGTGGATGAGCTGCGTGAGGGCTTGATGGTTTAATAAATTTGTCAATGACTGTTTTATGCGTCAGTATCTTCCACCATCTTACATTTTCGTTTGGTGGAGTGCCATGGGTGTTTTCATATGTGTTTCTCAAATGTCTCACAAAACGTTGAAAAATGATGGACGAGGTGAGACAGGTCAGAGTGCAAAACTAAAACTAAGCCTGACTTAACTTGTCTGAGAAAAATTACTTGAATTGGCTCACTTGAGAGTTAAAATTTACAACTTTTAACGTAGGCTACTTTTTGTCACGTGTGACTTTATCCCATACCTGTATTTTAGATCGGCAATACACAACACATTTTTTTAAATAACTCAGGGAAAACATAAAAAAATGTTGACAGGGGAAGCGGCAGAATCCATCTGCCGGATAAAACGTGAAGGCAGGCTTTAGCCATCGTGCTGGGGCAAAAAGCCGAGTCACTGAATGAGGAGTGTGTTACTCTGAAGACGATGTGTGCAAAGCCAGTGACCTGGACTTAATCCTACAAATCTTTCTTTTCCTCAAGAATTTGAAATGGAAAAGCAGATTAGATGCATTCACAAATTCAGCTGGAGAAGTTGCTCGAGTTCCCCTCACGCGGTTTTACAGCTATGGGTTACCCTTGCTCTATTACACATGAAAGGGAAAGTGTTTTATTATATTTTCCGCACGAAAAGGCGCACCTAAAAGCCTTTCATTTTCTTAAAAGCTCGCAGCGCGTCTTAAAATCCGATGCACCTTGTGTATGGTCATTACGGTAATATTTCGACCCCAACAACGCAGATTTCAAACTTAAGTTCAGTTACGCAGTTACACACGGAAATAGAGCAGCGGCAAAAAAGTTCGTTAACAAGTCAACTTGCTGTTGGTTAAGTGAACTGTGTGGCTGCTTTATTAATTTTTTTTACTGACATCTGGTCGTTCTTCTTGAACATAGCTCCATCTAGTGGATGCATTGTAGATTGCGTTTTTGTTAAGAACTTGGGTAAACCGAGTTAGGGAGGGGGATCCAAAAAACGTAGACAAAAACAAGATCTCCGATGTAAAGACAATTTAATGTCCAAATCGAACCGAAAATAAGCGAGAACATAAAGCGCTGGTCCACAATGAGGACCAGGAGGTAAATCAAAAACGACTAACAAAAGGTGCTTGCACAAAAGAGCAAGAAAAGGAAAGTAAAGCCCACAAACTACGAACGAAAAACAATGTAATACTTTGTACACGCATGAAAAGCCAGATCATCAAAACAAAATGGTACTTACACACAAACTTGGTACCGAGACTACACGCGAAAACACGACGAGGTCAAAAGCCACTAGTCAATGAGCAATGAGGTGAGCAATGCCATAAACAATACTCCCACAACCGGCGTAGAACGTAGGAGTCCTTAAATAGTGTCTCTATTGATTAATGATTGCCAGCAGGTGTGCTAGGGAGAACGCTCCTGCCACCTGCTGGCCAGACCGAAAAACCGAAACGTGACAGTTTTATAAGCTGTGCACCCAATGTATGAAATAAAAATTACAAAATAGGCCATGTAAGGTGTCCTTGTGTGTTTTTGTCATGATTCGGTTTATGGACCAACAGGTGGCACTGTAGGGCCCTGCAACTGCACACCTTTTGGTCATTATGTCAATAGCTGTATAAAAGGGCTCCCACCCGACCACTCATGGCCGGGTCTTTGTTTGTCCTGTCATGTTTGTTTCCTGTCATGGTTCTGTTCTAGTTTTTTTGAGCTTCAGTCATAGTTTTTGTTTGCTACTTTGGACTCGTTTTGTTTTCCAGACCCCCTGCAGCTGCACACTTGTTGGTCATAGGTAATTAGGGCCTTAAAAGGACTCCCAGCCCGAACACTCAGTGTCAGGTCATTGTTTGCTCTTGCCACTGTCATGTTTGTTTGTTTGCTGCAATTAGGTTTGTTTCAGTCATGTTTTGGTTGCTGTTATGTTTAATCTTCACTCATGATTTTTGTTTGCTACTTTGGACTTTGTTTGCTTAGGATTTAGTTTTCTGTGTTTTATCAATACACTTCTTCAAATACACCCTGCTCCTCTCTCCTGCCTGCTTTTTGGGGTCCACCACGCAACGTGACAGTTTTAAAAGGCACTTATAAATGTATTATCCATTAAAGGTGCGCCTCATAATACAGTGCACCTTTTAGTGTGGAAAATACGGTACTCTTTTACTTGTAGGGATATTTACTATTATCACCGCTGTGAAAGTGAAATGTCACAAAACTTTGATGTCAAAACACAAATGTTGCATCACTGCATTGAGCCTTTGACCCACTGACATCATAAAATGTTGCATTATTCTTTTTTCATGCATTCTCAGGCTTGCGCTTTAAGTTTGATGAGAACAGCTCCCAGTAAGGAGCTGGTTTTCTTGTTTCACCACTCCTGCTTTCGCCCACTTTCAAGAACTTTCAAAATCTCATTGGCCAGCCATTGCTGAAGCGACATGCCAAATTATGGATCAAGCCCTGCAAACTTTCAGCTTGGCAAGCGGCCGAACAAAATGTCGTTCATATCCGCCAAGAACATTTTACCAGCGCGCCTCCGAACCACAACCGCAACTCCAAAGTGGCGCAAGACCACATTTTGCTTTTACCATTTTAATTTTTAATCAAGCCTTTTCCTGCCATCCTTTTTTTTTTCATTTGACCCCTAGGCTGCCAACTGCGAGACTCAAATCAGGGAAACTCCCACATCACCTGCCCTTTGGGGGGCGAAAGTTAGACAAACTGTCACTTCAACATTTGCAGAATTAACCAGATTTTACCAAGAAGAAATGAGTGTGTTTTTGAAATGTAACTGGAAATGGGAGTACTGTACCCAGAGAAAACCCCCACAGCCACAGAGAGAACATGCAAATTCCACACAGGAAGGCCGCGGCCAGAATCGAACCCCCGACTTCTGCACTCTGAGGCAGATGTACTAACCAGTTGACCACAGTGCCGAGCTTTAATTATTTAAATATTAAAAATACCCCCCCCCCCCCCCCCCACACACACACACACACACAATAGTGGCAGCCCAGTGGTCCAGTGGTTAGCGCGTCGACTTCACAGTGCAGAGGTGCAGGGTTCGATTCCAGCTCTTGCCTCCCTGTGTGGAGTTTGCATGTTCTCCCCGTGCCCGCGTGGGTTTTCTCCGGGTGATGCGATTTCTTCCCAGATTCCCAAAACATACGTGGCAGGTTAATCCATCCATCCATCCATCATCTACCGCTTATCCGGGGCCGGGTCGCGGGGGCAACAGCTTTAGCAGGGAAGCCCAGACTTCCCTCTCCCTAGCTACTTCGTCCAGCTCTCCCCGGGGGATCCCGAGTCGTTCTCAGACAAGCTGGGTGACATAGTCTCTCCAGCGTGTCCTTAGTCTTCCTCGGGGTCTCCTCCCGGTGGGGCATGACCGGAGCACCTCACCGGGGAGGCGCTCAGGAGGCATCCGAATCAGATGCCCAAGCCACCTCATCTGGCTCCTCTCGATGTGGAGGAGAAGCGGCTCGACTCTGAGCCCCTCCCGGATGACCGAGCTTCTCACCTTATCTCTAAGGGAGAGCCCGGACACCCTGCGGAGAAAACTCATTTCGGCCGCTTGTAACCGGGATCTCGTTCTTTCGGTCACGACCCATAGCTCGTGACCATAGATGAGGGTTGGAACGTAGATCGACCGGTAAATTGAGAGCTTCGCCCTTTGGCTCAGCTCCTTCTTCACCACGACAGACCGATACAACGTCCGCATCACAGCAGACGCTGCACCGATCCGCCTGTCGATCTCCCGCTCCCTTCTGCCCCCACTCGTGAACAAGACCCCAAGATACTTGAACTCCTCCACTTGGGGAAGATCTCCTCCCCGACCCGGAGGGGGCACTCCACCCTTTTTCGACTGAGCACCATGGTTTCAGATTTGGAGGTGCTGATCCTCATCCCAACCGCTTCACACTCGGCTGCGAAATGCTCCAGTGAGAGTTGGAGAGCCCTGTTTGAAGGAGCCAACAGCACCACATCATCTGCAAAAAGCAGGGATGCAATACTGAGGCCCCCAAAACGGACCCCCTCAACGCTTCGGCTGCGCCTAGAAATTCTGTCCATAAAGCTTATGAACAGAATCGGTGACAAAGGGCAGCCTTGGCGGAGTCCTACCCCCACTGGAAACGATTCCGACTTACTGCCGGCAATGCGAACCAAACTCTGACATCGGTGGTATAGCCCGTATTAGGGGGTTCGGTACCCCATGCCCTCAAAGCACCCCCCACAGAACTCCCCGAGGGACACAGTCAAACGCCTTCTCCAAGTCCACAAAACACATGTAGACTGGTTGGACGAATTCCCACATATCCTCGAGGACCCTGCTAAGGGTGTAGAGCTGGTCCACTGTTCCACGGCCGGGACGAAAACCACACTGCTCCTCCTCAATCTGAGGCTCGACTTCCTGACGGACCCTCCTCTCCAGCACCCCTGAATAGACCTTACCAGGGAGGCTGAGGAATGTGATCCCTCTATAGTTGGAACACACCCTCCGGTGCCCCTTTTTAAAAAGAGGGACTACCACCCCGGTCTGCCAATCCAGAGGCACTCTCCCTGTTGACCATGTGATGTTGCAGAGACCTGGACAGCCCCACAACATCCAGAGCCTTGAGGAACTCCGGGCGGATCTCATCCACCCCTGGGGCCTTGCCACCGAGGAGCTTTTTAACCACATCGGTGACTTCAGCCACAGAGATAGGAGAGCCCACCTCAGAGTCCCCGGGTTCTGCTTCCTCCAAGGAAGACGTGTTGGTGGAGTTGAGGAGGTCTTCGAAGTACTCTGCCCACCGGTTCACAACGTCCCGAGTCGAAGTCAGCAGCGCCCCATCCCCACTGTGCACAGTGTTAGTGGTGCACTGCTTCCCCCTCCTGAGACGTATGGTGGACCAGAATTTCCTCGAAGCCGTCCGGAAGTCGGCTTGCATGGCCTCACCAAACTCTTCCCACGCTCAGGTTTTTGCCTCGGTGACCACCGATGCCACGTTCCGCTTGGCCAGTCGATACCCGTCAGCTGCCTCTGGGGTCCCACAGGCCATAAAGGCTCGATAGGACTCCTTCTTCAGCTTGACGGCATCCCTTACTGCTGGTGTCCACCAGCGAGTACGGGGGTTGCCGCCACGACAGGCACCAACCACCTTAAGGTTAATGGACCACTCTAAAAATTGTCTCTCGGTGTGAGCGTGAGCACGGATGGTTGTTCGTCTATGTGTGCCCTGCGATTGACTGGCAACCGGTTCAGGGTGTCCCCCCCGCCGACTGCCCAAAGACAGCTGGGATTGACTCCAGCACTCCCCGTGACCCTTGTGAAGATGAAGCGGATCGGAAAATGGAAAATGACACTACTTGTCAAAGTTTACATTTGTAAAATGTCATCTTTGATTTTTTTTTTTTTTGTGAAATTAAGCATGTTTGTTTTTTGTGTGTGTGGTCAGCACCGATTTGCGCTCGTGGACGCAGTGAGGCAATGACAAGAATCAACATCTGACCAACTTTCAGGAACGTTCCGTCATGTCCCTGGCATGTAGTCCAAAATGTCATCTCCTTCCTGTACATTTTCAAAGGGCGGTGAGCTGGAGTGGCAGCCCGTACTTTTAGCTTATCGGCCAGCACTCTGCACTCCCAACCTGGAGGCTGGATTCGATCCCCAAGTAAGGCCGACACAAGAATTAAACCACCACCACATGTACAATATACCCCCCATGATTAAAATATGGTAAACTCACATACTTTTCTACTCTCTTCCTTGAAAATATTCATATAATAGTTAAATGCATTTTATGTGCAACCAAAGTACCGGTACATGTCCGCGATTGTAACGAAAGGTTTTCATGGAGAAATATACTAGAGTAGGTTTGCGGACACAATGCACATTTTACAGCTATTTTTATACCCTCCCATACTTTTACACTGTGATCCCTTGACCAGAAACTAAAAGTCTTGTGGAAAACAATAAGTCTTGGTCCCAAAGGTGAGCAAAGTCGAGGCAAATATGCTACCGTAATGGAAGGTTGCTAGATATCTACACACATTCCACTGAAAGCATAGTGCAGTTATTCCTTAGCACTAATGCGATCTCAGTGCACTCTAAACCCGAAGTGAAAATCCGAGAATAGAGTCTTGGCATGATTTCAAGACAAAGGAGTTGAGTTGTATCATGTAAGCCCGAAGTATGTCAAATACTGTAAGCAGTTTGGTTTTTCTTTGGCTTTCCAGTCGTCGCTGCTGCGTGTGATGTGTTCATTGACGCCTCGTAAAGGAGAAAGAATGTGTTTTTGTTTCCCTTTTACTGTATACACTGGTAACTCTACTTACGAAAGTCATTTGTTCCAGAAGAAATTTCTTAACGTGAACAATTTTCCACGTAAATGCCCTATTCCGTTCCAAAACCCCCCACCAAAAAAGAAAACAAAATTGCACATGTTTTCTAAAGCATAAGAATGTATCACAGTACGTAACAAATACATGTTACAATGATTTCAAAATAAATGAGGGCTGTGCATAATGTAAAAAAAAAGAAAAAAAAAGAATAAAGAATAAATGATGGTCATTTAACTGTTAACTGCATCCTCATTGTTTTTTTTTTTTTGTTGCCCTTTTTAGTTCATGTTCTCGCTCAAATGTGGTTTTTGCCTGGCGCTTTGTAAACAACTGATCCAAAGATTTTGTCGGCTCTTAACAATCCTTTGAAAATGTCCAAGGCAAAAATCAGCCTCGTGAGCGATCGCCCGACTGGTGAACACTTTGTCTGGGAGATTCAAATTTAACAGCTCAAGGGGCGGAGGGGCGAATGGACGCCGCATAGACACATCTCTATCTATCTCCCCACATAGACACACACCGTAGAGATGCCTGGAAGATGTTCGGTAATAGCCAATGGCAGAGCAGCAAAAAGCATATTGCGTTTGGGAAACTTGGAGCTGCGGCTAGCATCCCATACTGTATTTTGCCTTTCGTATCTCAAAGTTTCTTTACAAACAAGAGGCAATATTTTCCCGTTGAGGCGTTTCATAACTTGAACATTTCGCATGAAGAGACGTTCGTAAGTAGAGTTACCACTGTGTAGTTGTCATGTTTGATTACTTAATTATCCATCCATCCATTTTCTGAACCGCTTGATCCTCACTAGGGTCGCGGGGGGTGCTGGAGCCTATCCCAGCCGTCTTCGGGCAGTAGGCGGGTGACACCCTGAATCAGTTGCCAGCCAATCGCAGGGTACACAGAGACAAACAACCATGCACGCCCGCACTCACACCTAGAGACAATTTAGAGTGTTCAATCAGCCTGCCATGCATGTTTTTTTGGAATGTGGGAGGAAACCGGAACACCCGGAGAAAACCCATGCAAGCCCGGGGAGAACATGCAAACTCTACACAGGGAGGCCGGAGCTGGAATCCAACCCGGTACCTCTGCACTGTGAAGTCGACGTGCTAACCACTGGACGACCGGGCCGCCGTCAACTTTCATGATGCTTGCTAAAATCTCTACCAAAATTTCAAATTCTAATTTGTAATAAATACAAGTGGTACTATAAGCATTTTCTTGTTACCAAACCCCTCATTACAGTAGCTTTAACAATAGGTTAAACTCCACACAGGGAGGTCGGAGCTGGAATCTAACCCGGTACATCTGCACTGTGAAGCCGACGCGCTAACCACTGGACTACCGGGCCACTTACTTTTGTTAGAAAGAAGAGCTACAAGGAATGCACTGTGATGATTGTCCGGGACAGTGCGACTTCACCTTTCCTCATGCCATGCTGGGTTACAGTGTTACATTAAAAGCACCACCTTAGTGTCAATGTTCTTTGAAGCCGTAGCGACGTGGAGCTGCAAACTGCCACACTCCGTAGTGGCCTGTCACACATAGACACTCACCTTTGACTGACTCGCATTCTAATCCCGTCACAGATTACTATAATGTAAAATTTAGCCGTTAAACATTCACGGCCTTATACATAGTCTGAATTTTGGAAAATTTTTGAAAAATTAAAAAAAAAAATTTACATTGAAGAAAACTACAACATGAAACTTTTAGTTGGACAGTATAAGCAAAATAGATGGAGAAATTGGTATAAACGATCGAGGAAACAACAAAGATAGCCACACGATAGGAAGGAGCGTGCTTGGGGTTAGTTGGGGTGTGATTGAACAATGAGATGAAGACCAAAATTGTCATGTTTCTGTTTGTGACCAACAGGTGGCACTGTAGGGCCCTGCAGCTGCACACCTGTTGGTCATTATGTTATTAGCTGTATAAAAGGACTCCCACCGACCACTCATGGTTGGGTCTTTGGTTGTCCTGTCATGTTTGTTTCCTGTCATGGTTATGTTCTCGTTTTTTTGAGCTTCAGTCATAGTTTTTGTTTGCTACTTTGGACTTGTTTTGTTTTCCAGACTTTGTGTGTTCTGGATTTTGTTTCCTTAGTGTTTTAATACGATTTTGTCAAGTTCACCCGGATCCTCCCTCCTGCCTGCTTTTTTGGGGTCCACCACGCAATGTGACAAAAATAAATAAATAATATAAGGAAATATTCACACCCAAATCCGCAACGTCATTGAGTGGGAACCGATTTCACCCTGCCCGCACACAAGTCAGGCAAGTGTACCACTACACCATCAGCGACTGTCCAATTTGAAGTGTTAAGTGAGCAGATTGCCGTCACATTTGACCTAACATTTGGCATGCCAACGGCAATGTGTGAGAATCATTCTACACTTTGAAAACCTTGTTTTGTAACCCTGAGCACACAGTGCTTCCTTTCCTTTCCAATGACTTGGATTTCCTGTGTCTGACGGAGACTTGGGCAGGTACTGGTGAGTACAACGCTTTAATTGAATTGTTGCCACCTGACTGTGGTTTCCTCGATACCCCGAGGACATCAGGCCGTGGTGGAGGAACGGTGAGTATCTTTAAGAACAATTGCAAATGTAAACGGTGCACATTCACCACATCGGCCGTCAGCTTTGAAGCAGCCTTCTTTGAAGTCGGTCGTGTTTTCCCGGTGCTCTGTGCTGTCATTTACCGCCCTCCTAAATACAACAAAGACTTTTTAAGTGACTTTTCAACCTTTCTTGCGGAAATCGGGCTGAGATATGATCATATCCTCCTAATGGGGGATTTTAATATCCATGTGTGCTGTCTTTCCTGCAGTATTTGACCAGCCCGACACATGAACAAGGACATATTTTAGACCTTGTCCTTGCTCATGGTCTACCGGTGTCAAATCTGGAAGTCCATGAAAATGGGATTTCTGATCACATGGCAGTTTTATTTGACATAGCCTTATCGCATGCTGCTGTGAAATCTGCCGCTCCTAGTTGTAAATGCCGAATTTTTAACCCTCGCACTGCTAGTCGTTTCTCTGATGCCTTTAATAACCTTTGCGTACCCTCGTCTAACACAGAGGAACTCACCTCTTGGTTCAACTCGTCATGCCGTGCCATCCTGGATTTGGTGGCTCCTTCAAAAACCCGCGCAGCTAGGCAGGGGTGTCGCAAAGCCGAACGCAAGTGGAAAAAAGACAAATTGCATGTCTTTTATCAAATTTGGAAAGACTGTTGGCGTAACTACCAGCTCACAGTAAAAGAGGCCAAAAGAGAATATCTGTCGGACCTTATTCAAGCTAACCGTCACAACCCACGCGCACTATTTAAAACGATAGATTCTGTACTCAAACCCCCTCTACCTACTTGCTCGGATTTCGAAGTACCAAGAACTAAACTGAGGCTCAGAGGGGATCAAGCCTTTTCTGTTGCTGGTCCCTCTCTCTGGAATGACCTCCCACTGAACATTCGGTAAGCCTCCTCGCTGCCCATATTCAAAACCCTCCTCAAAACTCACTTGTATTCTTTGGCATTCGACTCAGCATAACTTAGATTAGTTCTTGGTTTTACTGTTTGGTGCTTTCTACCGTCTTCATTACCGGTTTGTCTTACTGTTTATTGTGCATGTTATATTGCTCCATGTACAGCACTTTGTATGCAGCGATGGCTGTTTGAAAGTGCCCTATAAATACTGTTGACTAGACTTGACTTGACTCAATAAAGCGAAAGGCCCGGTTTGTTCTGCTGGAGGGTGAAAGGGGCTTAACCTGAAAATGCCAAAAATGGGAAAGACGCTGTTGCAAAAGTCCCGCACTTGCCACATTCGCTAACTAAGCCATATGTTTAATCTATCCATCCATTTTCTGATCCTCACAAGGGTCGCGGTGTGTGCTGGAGCTTATGCCAGCTGTCTTTGGGCAGTAGGCGGGGGACACCCAAAACCGGTTGCCAGCCAATCGCAAGGCACACAGAGATGAACAACCATCCGCGCTGACACTCACACCTAGAGACAATTTAGAGTGTTCCATTAAACTGCCATGCATGTTTTTGGAATGTGGGAGGAAACCGGAATACCTGGAAAAAACCCACGCAGGCACCGGGAGAACATGCAAACTCAACACAGGAAGGCCGGGGGACAGGATCGAACCCACGACCTTTGCACTGTGAGGTTGACGCGGTAATTACAGGTCCACCAGGCCACCCCCGTAATTTTAATTGAATGCTAAATGTAGAATTTGTGTGTGTGCGAGTCAGAGAGACAAAGAGAAATAGCTTGTGTTTGGCTTTTCTCGCTATGCAAGCACATGCTTTTTTTCTGAATGGATTAGTGTGTTAGTTGTAGACAGGAAACATATAACTATAAAACATTTATTGAGCTGCATTATGTGTCCCGCTACGCTGACTTAATGCATCACTCTGGTAGTCGATAAACATTTTAATCGTGGCCACATTTTACTGTATTTCATGGATATTGTGTTCTATTTCATCCATCCATCCATTTTTTGATCTGCTTATCCTCACAAAGAGCTCATCCCAGCTGTCTTTGGGGAGTAAGTGGGGGACACCGGTTGCCAGCCAATCGCAAGGCACACAGAGACGAACAACCATCCGTGCTCACAATCACACCCAGGGGCAATTTAGAGTGATCCATTAGCCTGCCACGCATGTTTTTGGAATGTGGGAGGAAACCGGAGTACCCCGGAGAAAACACACCCAGACACGGGGAGAACGTGCAAACTCCACACAGGACAGCCGGAGCCGGAATCTAACATTGCACCTCTGCACTGTGATGCAGATGCCCTAACCAGTCGACCACCAGGCCAGTCATTGGCGACATGTTTTTACACTTTACTTAAATGATGGCGCATCAGAAGTTTGCCCATGACTTAGACTCTGGTTTATAAAACGAGGCCAAAATTTAATTAACCAACAGGTCAGAAGTCGAACAATTTTGGTGTCAATGTCGTCAAGGTACGGCTGTGGTTTTAATGTGTGAAGCTTCTTCCCTTGCGATTTCAAGGTTTTGCTATACCTACTTATAAAAATATTCTGCCGTTTATCACCTTCTAACGCTTCGTTCACAACACACTGGTAAATTATTAAATCCCGAGAGCCAAAAAGAAGTTCTGTTCATTTTCTATTCGGGCTCCAGTGTTCTAGAATGCCCGGCCCACGAAATTTCGAGCCGCCACCTCAGTCCAAATGTTTAAAACATGACTTCAGACTTATTTGTAAACTCTTCCATCTAGCTGAACCACATGTTGGCATGTTTGACTGCCGCTTCCTGTCCTTGTCCTTCACCCTCCTCCCTGATCTGGAAAGGAGTGCTCAGTGACGATCTGAGGTGGATCAACTACTCTGAGGCGCCGCTATGAAGATTTCTTTCTTGACCAACTGGGCTGAGTTCAGAGGGGGATCCCACCTCTCCAAAGGCGTCTTCCTGCAGCGTTTCATCTTGTTAAATTAACTTTTTGATTATTCTAACGAACATTGTATCTTACCATATTGTGTTAAATGTTGCCCACTCGGCATCCATTGAAGCCTGGTCATCCTGAACGTGGGATTCTCCCATCTGCGGCCCCTTCTCAAGGCCTGTCCTTGCACGTCTCATGTTTTTTTTCCCGTTTTAGTTTTTTATTTTTGCTAATTTAATTTCAGGTGTATTTGCGGGACATTTTTGAGTGTGTTTTTGAGTTAGTTTCTCCAGTGTATTCCTGTTTGCATTTTTGTTAAATACATTTTGGTCACTCCACCCTGCTCCTCCCCGCCTCCCTGCTTTTTGGGGTCCTCCAACTATAAGCTCGCAAAACATGAGACGTGCACACAGCAACAATGACCAGACACCAAGTGGTCATGCCGGGAGTCCTTTTAAACAAGCAAACTAATGACACAATGACCAACAGGTGTGCAGCTGCAGGCGGAGCCCTACAGTGCCACCTGTTGGCCACAAACAGAACCATGACAGTAATCTCAATTAGGTTCAAACAGCTGTTTCTCCGGCATTCAACCCTGAGATTCGCAGGGCCAGTATCAATCAACGCATTTAGAAGAACCATCCCAATCGAGATTTGTCAAAATTGCATTATTGTATCTTTTTTTTCTATGCTATTTATCGAAATGAAATTAAGCAGCAATGCTGCAGATGTCAACATACAACTACACGGATAATTGATTATTTAGAATACGCTGAAGTTTTCAGACACAAAACCATATATTGTGCATTTTCGTTTTTTTGTTGAAGTTTAATACCGTATACCTGAACCAATGCTTTTATTAAACAATAAAAATATGGCAATACAGTGGTCCCTCGTTTATCACGGGTTTCACTTTCCAGATCCGTAAAGTAGTATATTTTTTTCTAAACAATTATTATACTGTCTGAAGTTGCTGATGGTGTCGTGGTCCTCTCGCCGGACTTGTGTGCGGGCAACGTTGGATCAATTCCCACTCATTGACGGTGTGGATGTGAGTGTGAATGGTTGTTCGTCTCTTTAGGTGCCCTGGTGACCAGTTCAGGGTGTAGTCCACCTTCCACCTGAAGTCAGCTGGAATAGACTCCAGCACCCCTATGTGGCCCTCTTCGGGATAAGGGTTGGTGATAAGAGGTTGCAAAAGGGCAAAAGGTGGACTACACCCTGAACTGGTCGCTCGTCAGTCGCAAGGCACATATAGAGGAGAGCAACCATTCACACCCTCACTGAGTGGGAATTGATCCCATGCTGCCCGCAGGCAAGTACGCCACTTCACCATCAGCGACTATCAACAGTTTTTTTTGCTTAAATTCACATTCTGATTCTGTGTAGCAGCAGACGATATATGTATATATATATATTTTCTTTTTGTCTAGAAGCATAGCTAAAGTGATTCCTCACACACACACAAAAAGTCACGCACAAGATGGACTGTAAGGTAATTTTGAGAGCATTTATTGTGCAGGCCTCTAAAGTCAAAACTCAGGAATCTATTGTGAAAACAGAACAAATGACGACTGATATTGGAAATATTTATAGCGCTACACTGTTAACTTAATAGGTCACTCCTCATGTCTGATGATGGGCGTAGAGACGAATTGTAATTCATTTCGAGTTTCCGGTTCAGTTTAATTGAGTTGATTTTCTCTCCACAATCCAGACATTTATTAAATTGCCGTCAATTTTGTTTTTCCAAGCTGGATACGCTCCGGTCTGCCTTTAACCTGGAACCTGATAACATGATAAGCTGTCTACTGTAGTTACCGCTGTCCCTGAAAGGCTTAAATAGGCTGGCCGGGACAATCTTAAGGTTGTTTTAGAAATGTCAACGCCTTGTCGATTTTGTACCAGGGTGACAGTAGCTGTCAAGTTTAGATGAGGAGAAGATGAGGGACCGGTCAAATAAACAGACAGTTCCATGGATCTGGTTTATCTCCCTGCCTTTTGAATTCATCACCAGCTGACAAATATTTCAAATACTCCATATGAGAGCAGGAGCGCCAAAACAGAAGAAAGCCTATGATTGCTCTTTTTTTTTGGTTGTTTTTGTTTTTTTTTGCTTGTTTCATATTTCAGTAGTAAGTCAATCTATGGATACTTTTTTTTTTAAAACAAGTTAGTGCAATAACGGATTTTCCTTATCTTTCTGAGATAAGACTTTGTAAACACTCAACCGGAGATGTTTTGGTGGTTTCAGGTGAAGGGTACTAAACTGGCAAATTGTTTTGCCAGTATTTATCTGCTACAAAGCTTCCAGTTTGTAACATTCGTATAAAGCAAACACATTTCACATCCACTGCAGTCGTAATGAATGAACACAGAAGATGTTGCGCATCAAAATCCCCCTCTGACCATTTGGCAAAATTCTTGAATACCACAACCCTGTATTGATTATCAGGCAGCAAGTTTGGTGGATACAAATATAAACTCTGTCGTGATTGAACGGTGCTTTTCAAAAGGGGACTTCTCCTTTTCACACACATAACTAGCACCTTTGAAAGCTTTTTTTAAAAAATCCTGGTAATTATTGCTTAGTTTAGTTCATCCCTTCTTTGCACTTTAGCACATGTAGCTTTCACCTGTGTTCTTGCAGTGCAAGTTTCAGCGACAAGGAAAAACAAACAAAAAAACAATCCCACATCGATGGACAAGCACTCGAACAGAATGACACAGGAAGCGTTTTTAACAATACAGTGGTACCTCTGCTTACAAAATTAATTGGTTCTGAAAGAAATTTCTGAAGGAGAAAATTTTGGAAGTAGAAACGTATTTTCCATTTAAATGCCCTAATCCGTTCCAAGCCCCCTCCAAATTCAGTCATAAATGTTTTCTAAAGCATAAAAATGCATCAAAACAATATGGAACAAATACATGTTACAATGAAATTATTCATTCATTCATCTTCCGAGCCGCTTGATCCTCACTAGGGTCGCGGGGGTGCTGGAGCCTATTCCAGCTTATTGCCCAATAAATTAAAGTTGTGCATAATGTAAAAAACAAAGAAAACAATAAAAACTATGGTAATTTAACTTAACTGCGTCCTCATTGGGGTTTTTTTTTGCCCTCTTTAGATGATGTTCTCTCTCAGAAGTGGTTACTGACTGGCGTTTTGTCAAGAACTGATCAAGGACGTTTGCTTTTGTCAGCTTTTAACAATCCTTCGAAAATGTCCAAGGCAAACATCAGCATAGAGAGCGATCGCCCGACTGGTGAACACTTTTTCTGGGAGATTCACATTTCTGTAAAACTACCGAACGTCTCACCGGCCGAGGGGCGAATGACAAGGACGCCGCATAGAAACAGATCTATCTATGTACACACATAGACACATTTGGTAGAGGTCCCTCTTAGCCAATGGGATGCCAGGAAGATGCGAGATAATAGCCAATGGCAGAGCAGCTAGAAGTATTTTGCGTTCAGGAAACTTGGGTGCTGCGACTACCCATGTTGATACGTTTGGAATCTTGAAATTTCTTTTGTAACAAGAGGCAATATTTTCCTTTTGAGGCATTTCGTAACTGACAATTTCGTATGAGGAGACGTTCATAAGTCGAGGTACCACTGCGGTTACATGTCAAACAGTTTTTTTTAAGGCAGTAATACTTCCACCATTCCTGATCTTGAAGATACGTACAGTATTTGCAGTTGAAATACACACACAGAACTGTGTGCCATTTTGGCAAAATGAAGGAAAAACAAGGTCATGGGTTAGGAGGTGGTGGATGGTTCAAAGAAGTCTGTGATGACTCCTTAACATATTGCTAATTTGAGAAAGAGTCAAGGAGTTCCATCTAGAAAAATATCAGCGTTGCACACGTTGACAAAGAGTCAAATTGAAAATGTCTTTGAACACAAAACCTTAGACAGAGCTGTACATTGAGTTTCACATCGACTCCGAACGCGTCCATAGAAAATGCACCTTTTGGAGGTTCTCTCCATAAATAATACTGAGTGTACCCTGTTTCCAAACTAAGTAGAAGAAAGTATGAAGCGTTTACGCACGACGGCATTTCAAAGAAATGAGAGGGAGGTAAAAAAAGAATCCCTCAAAGTAGAGACGAAGCCTTTCATTTAAAAAAAAATATTACCATTGGTTGCCAGAGAGGTTGTCGATGAAATGTTCATGGGAGAGAGATTATCCAATAGAAGTAGAAAAAAAATGTGCACAGATGTGTAGCTGTTGTTACTGTAGTTGTCCTCCAAAATAAAATGAGAGCAGGAGCAGGATACAATGTTATTATTATTAGTATTTTTTTTAATGGTGGTCCAGGACGGAAGTGAAAATGGAGGAGCCTTAGTCATTAAGATAAAAACATTCTTTTCAATGCAATTGATATGTGTTCATTTGAAAAAAAAGAAGAAAATAAGAGAGATTGTTGCTTTTGGTGTTTTTTGCATTTCTTCCTCCACTTTCTGTTCATTTTTTTTACACTCTGGGTGCAGCTCCAGGAGTATGATATCAGATGTTCTTGTATTCTGAGTCAAACGAGGTTCCATTTTTAGACATTTCATCCGCGTTTGCTGTCATCAGACCTGAACACCTGTATGGTGAAGGTGGAACATCCGAGCTCTCATTGTCTGAATGCTGCTCATCAACCTTTTCTGATGTTCCACTTGTGTAATACCCAACCGCACGACATCCCTGGAAGACACGACAACACATCCATTAGTCAAACAAAAACCGGAAGTGATATTTGGTCCAATAATGAAATAACCCCAGACTGCACACCATTAATAAAATGATCAACATACTCAAATTAATTTACACACATGAGAAAAATAAGTTGATCTTTCTGATATTTTATCAATAAGATGATGCAAAACACTGGGGGGGAGAAAAAGGCAGTGCACACTGCACGCAGAAGGAATAATTGCCGGAAGATGCTTTGAAAGTATTTCCCTCTACTTACTCAGTTGACATCCTGGCCACAGATTCCAGGGAAATGTAGCCAGCTGCGGTGAGGTTGTCTCTGTATCGTTCCATCTTGATGGCAACCAGCCACTCTTCCACCGAATGGAAGGCGCTGACGTTGGATAGGCTCTGACCTAACAGTGGACTGTGGGATGAGCACATAAAAGGTTGTGAGGTATGAAAAGAAATGTCAGTGCAAAATAATACAGGAAAATAAATATTGATTAACTTTTTTTTTTTAGTGATTGAAAGTAGCAGAATGCTTTACTTAAGGCCGCGTTCACACTGCAGGCCATGAGGCCCAGTTTGCAGGGTGTATTTGAAGAATTGTATTTAAAACAAAGAAAACTAAATCCAAAACACACAAAGTATCAAACAAAAACCATGACTAAAGCTAAAACATAACAATGAACTAAACATGACAGAAAACAAGCGCAAACAGCAACACATATGACAGTAGCAAGAAGCAACAATGACCCGACACTGAGTGTTCGGGCTGGGAGTCCTTTTAAAGGCCTGATTACCTATGACCAACAGGTCTGCAGCTGCCAGGGGAGCCCTACAGCGCCACCTGTTGGTCCCTAAACCAAATCATTACGAAATTAAATGAAACTTTAAACATGGTATCATTTTGCTCGTAGATTTCTCTATCACAAAATCAAATGCGACTTTGAATGTGAACGCATCACACCTGTGCTATGACACGCACAAATCGTCGTGTGGCGTGTACCCCCCCCCCCCCCCAAAAAAATATTACTGTATTTTCCACAGTAGAAGGTACTTCGGAGTATAAGGCACACCTTCAACGAATGGCGTATTTTAAAACTGTTTTCATATATAGGGCGTGCCGCTTTAAAGGATCATGAGATAATCATAATCGTGGACTTCAGGAAACATCCTTCACCACATTGCCCCTCACACTATCCAACTGCCCTGTGCCAACCGTTGAGAACTTCAAGTTCCTGGGAATCACAGTCTCCGAGGACATGAAGTCCTCTGCAAAGGCTCTGCAAAGGATGTACTTCCTGAGCCTGCTGAAGAAGCACGGCCTGCCACAGGAGTTGCTAAGACAGTTCTACACAGCAGTCATCGAATCCGTCCTGTGTTCCTCCATCAATGTTTGGTTTGGGGTCGCCACGAAAAAGGACAAAATCCGACTGCAACAGACAGTTAGGACGGCGGAAAAAATCATTGGCACCGCCCTACCCACTCTTGAGGACTTGCACACCGCAAGAACCAAGACAAGGGCACGGAAAATCCTAGAGGACCCCGCCACCCCAACCCAACACTCGACCCACCACCTTTTCCAGCTACCCCCCTCAGGCAAGCGCTACCGATCCATGCGCACCAAATTCAGCAGACACTCAAACAGCTTCTTCCCTCTTGCCATTAAGTCCCTAAACATTCATTCATTCATTCATCTTCCGAGCCGCTTGATCCTCACTAGGGTCGCGGAGCCTATCCCAGCTGTCTTCGGGCAGTAGGCGGG
This sequence comes from Hippocampus zosterae, assembly GCF_025434085.1. NCBI lineage: Eukaryota > Metazoa > Chordata > Actinopteri > Syngnathiformes > Syngnathidae > Hippocampus > Hippocampus zosterae. The sequence goes on from NC_067469.1 coordinate 10,828,837, forward strand.
GGACACCCTGAATCGGTTGCCAGCCAATCGCAGGGCACACAGAAACGAACAACCATTCGCACTCACACTCACATTCATACCTAGGGACAATTTAGAGTGTTCAATCAGCCTGCCAGGCATGTTTTTGGAATGTGGGAGGAAACCGGAGCACCCGGAGAAAACCCACGCAGGCACGGGGAGAACATGCAAACTCCACACAGGGAGGCCGGAGCTGGAATCGAACCCGGACCCGAACTGTGAAGCCGACGTGCTAACCACTGGACTACCGGGCCGCCTTAGTCCCTAAACAGTAACCCAAATATACCTGCATCGTGGCTCTTTGCAATTTTGCACACCCCTGTGGAACAGCATTACCGCAATAATCATTGTAGCTCTACCTCTGTACTTACTTGAACCATTGTTACTGATCTATATTCCACAGCACCAGACACTTTAAAGCACTCAAGGACATCTGTACCATTGCATACTTCAACTTTTTCGACGAATACTGCTACTGGTCACGTTAAAATGGGTCAATGCACCAACTGCACAACTGTTATATAATTGTATTCTACCACTGATCACTTTAGCTCTGCTTGATACTTTGCACATTGACTCACGGCTGTCATTGGGTGGTACTACCGCAAAACAGCAGCCTTACACTAGGGAATGTCTTTCCATACTTATTTGTCATGTCCTAGTTTATGATGATACTAGTGTAGCCCTAACAGAGACAAATTCCAGGTGAATTCTACAAACTTGGCCAGTAAAGATGATTCTGATTCTGACATTGAATAGAAGCTACAATAGTGGCACCGGTTGCACAATGCATTCAATAGATGGAGCTATGCTAAAGGGAATAAAATAGAATATGATACAGCTTTCACAATCGCCTCAGCTGTAACAAAGTTCTTTACGGAACATTTAAAATTCTACGTCCAATAGATCTGAATATTGATCAGTATATAAGGCGCATCGGATTATAAGGCACACCTTTGAGAAAAATGAGTGCTTTTAGGTGTGCCTTGTCATGCAGAAAATACAGTATGTTGCACAGTGTTTATGGAAGTAAATATAGTCTTGCATGTGACGGCTCATTTTAACATCTCAGAGTAGCGAGGCTGGAGGAGGACATTTTGGGGATATGAGGCAATGCTCCTCGATCTCATCATTTAATGAAGACATCCTGCGTGGAAAAAAAAATCATTTGTAGTTGTAAAACTGAATGTGAAGGCCAAATACAGCTTTAGAGAAATAAAAAAAACAAAACAAAACATTTTATAGTCTTACATTTAGTTTCAACTTATTTGGGTTGAATTCCAATTCGAATTGTACAATTCAGATTCAGTTTTTTAACATAAAGATTCAAATGAAACAATACAAATTCAAAGTATGTGAAATTAATTTCTTTAATGCAACTTTAGTTATTAAAATTAAAATATGTATGATTCAGATTCAGTTTCTGGTGGACTGTTAATCTTCATTTTAAAGGGTTTTGTGGCTCCTGTTAGCTTCTTTTTCTTGACAAGCAGGACCGAGTTGCTCTTTGAGAATTTTTGGTTGCCGACCCCTCACTAATACTGCAATATTCTTACATTATGAAACTGCATAATGTTTCATAAGGCCTTGCTTTGACTTCAAAGTCCTTTGAAGCCACCCCACAGACTCAATCGGTTTCTCAAAATTTCAACAAATAAAAGGGAGATACATAGCCGAATTTGATGTTCATGTTCAACCTTCCTCACCTTGTACACGTTCCGACTGGTGATTTTAGTGTGTTGGGGTTCCGAATCATCTTGTCAAGAATACTGATTATCTGATCAAACTTGGGGCGTTCTCCTCTGTCTTTCTTCCAACAATCCAGCATCAGCTGATGGAGGCCTGGGGCGCAGTCCATCGGGGCTGGAAGACGGTAGCTCTCCTCTAAAGCTTTCATGACCTGCAGATGGAAAACCGGTGTGAGTGCCTCGCTGCCGTTACACAGCCACGTTAACCCTTTCAGGGACAGCGGTAACTACAGTGGACAGCTCATGTTAACGGGTTACATGAGGAGTTAAGCCAGAGTCAGATTCTCAATTGCAATGTCGAACTGACAGCAGAGTAAATAAATATATAAATAAAAGCAATTACAAATGCAATGACGACAAACTGTACAGTTTGATAAACATGTACCGTAATTTCCGGACTATAAACCGCGACTTTTGTCACACACTTTCAACTCTGCGGGCCTATTTAATGAAGCGGCCTATGTAAAGATTTTTTTCTAATGGCCGCCAGGGGGCGCTCAAGTTTAAAAGATAAGAGTGGGACAAGTTGATACACGCGCACACACACGCGCTACCAGAAAACAACCCGCCATGAGAGGGCACATTTCACCTATGTTTTGGGCTGCACTGCACCAAGGATTACGACCCCTCCACAAAAACAAACAAACAAATAAATAAATGAATAAACAGCGGCCCGGTAGTCCAGTGGTTAGCACGTCGGCTTCACAGTGCAGAGGTACCGGTTGTTCGATTCCAGCTCCGGCCTCCCTGTGTGGAGTTTGCATGTTCTCCCCGGGCCTGCGTGGGTTTTCTCCGGGTGCTCCGGTTTCCTCCCACATTCCAAAAACATGCGTGGCAGGCTGATTGAACACTCTAAATTGTCCCTAGGTGTGAGTGTGAGTGTGAATGCGAATGGTTGTTCGTTTCTGTGTGCCCTGCGATTGGCTGGCAACCGATTCAGGGTGTCCCCCGCCTACTGCCCGAAGACAGCTGGGATAGGCTCCAGCACCCCCGCGACCCTAGTGAGGATCAAGCGGCTTGGAAGATGAATGAATGAATGAATGAATGAATGAATAAATAAACAACTCTCCTGAAAGACATTGTTGTGAAAGTTGACATGAAAACGTGGATGGTACAAAGGCTAATGAAGGAGGGTTGATCGAGTGTTACGATAAGATAAGATAACCTTTATTCATCCCACACGGGGGAAAATTGCGGCAAGCAAGGATTTCTTTTTCATTTAAAAAAAAAAGCATTACTCGACATCGAACAGTGACTTTTATGTTTTTTAACCAGCCCTGTTCGCGCTGTTTTACTGCCGTGGTGCTGCCGCGTTAGAGGCACAATTTAGAAAGAAAAGTTAAAGTATGTTATTAAAAATTGGAAAACGCTTTCTGTGTACCGTCTTTCTTCATAAATATTTCATGTTACAATGTGGGCACCTGCGGCTTATAGATAGGTGTGGCTTATTAAGATTAAGATTAAGAAAACCTTTATTAGTCTCGCAATGGAGAAATTCCAGATTCACAGCAGCAAAGTTATGAAAGGAAGAAGTAGAACAACAAAAAAATAGGAGCTGCTGGAAAGGCAGCCACTCTCTTATGGGTATTACAAAAGTTTTTTCCTTCAAAAATGTCGTGGGTGCAGTTTATAATCAGGTGCGCTCTATCGTCTGGAAAATTATGATAGTTAAATAATCCATGAATTCTCTAATTGCTTGTCCTTTGTTTTAGCTTTTCTTTTGCCTTGTTTTAGTCCAGGTTGGCTATGCAAATGACACTCCATTCTCAATTACCTTACCTTGATAAACAAAAGTTAAAAGAAAAACAAACAAACAAACAAAAAAATTTTTGAGAGGTGTGCTGGTGCAGCTGATTTATGTTAGGTTAGACCAGGGGTCGGCAACACGCGGCTCTCGAGCTGCATGCGGCTCTTTTGCGCCCCCCAGTGGCTCCTAGAGCTTTTTCAAAAATGTTTGAAAAAGGAAACAGATGGGAGGGAACATGTACACACGTGCACGTCCTTTGGTTTCAACCAATCAGCGCTAATGCAACCGACGTCACACATCAAAGAAGCTTTGGAGAACAACAACAGCTAAGTTAGCCTAGCCGACACGACGCTCAAAGCCAAACAGACACGTTTTTAATTCGTACTCTGTGTGTTTCCTTTTTTTTCTTCTTCTAAATATAGATAGATTTTTTTTACTGCAATAACTGTCTTGTCCACGTCTTTTTTCATTCCACTGGAATTTTGCAAGTGTGTTTATAAAGACAAGAAAATCTCTTTAGATCTTCCATCAAAAAAGTTTAGCCCCCCCCCCTCTCCTCCTCCACAGCATGAACTGCAGGGGAAACAAAAACTTTTAATCATGAATGCTCGTTGTGTATTTGTAACCAACTTAGTCATGTTGATGGCAGGCTATGATAGCTCATCCAGATACATACAGCATGTGTTGCCTTCATTAAAAGGCTTTTTATTTTTTGCGGCTCCAGACATTTTTGTTTTTTGTTGACTTGGGTCCAATATGGCTCTTTCAACATTTTGGGTTGCCGACCCCTGGGTTAGACCCTGAACCGGTAGACAGTCATTAGCAGGGCACGTAGAAACAGAGAGAGAAAAAAAAAATCAAAGTCACACTTATTGTAGCTGGCGCCGTTATTCGTTTCGATGAGTTTCCATGACAACTAGGATCGAATCTATTTGAGGTTGTTTGTTTTGTGAAAGTGTCTTTTGTTTCCATACGAACCTTGATAGTTATGTTTTTTTTTCTTTCAATATTTTCAAGTTGGCATTAGGAATATTTTCTCAAAGATCACTTCCGCTTTCAGGTCACGTATGGCGGATGGCGCGAGGAATTGAGAGAGAGCGAGAAACACGAACCACAATACCGTCTGGTCGACTGTATATTTCATTGTCTACTGTCGGTCTGCAAGGTGCACACAATATTGTGGCAAAAACTCACACTGAAATAAACTGCAAATTATTGTTATCGTATTCATCCAAACAATTACAACACTTTTGATGAAATAAATAAAATAAAAGTTGAACATTTTTAAACACTTTAGAACAGGATTCTCAAATAGTGGCGGCTGCTTGTCATTCAAGGAGGGGAAGCAAATTTTTTTGCCGGCCAACATCATACATGAGTTCATTCATTCATATACTTTGCATTTACTTTGTGTTGAATTATAATACAGAACTATACAGTACATTATATTTCTTGATTTAAGTTTGACATAAGTCGTGTCAGTTACTGATGAAAAGTTGCTGGTTCTGAACAAAAATATGAAAGTATTCAAACACATTATTTTTAGAAAACTGTTTAGAAAAAACTGTTTAGAAAACTGCCCTGTTATTCAACAATTGCCACAAGTCGCAAATTCAATTTTTGCGAGGGCTGCCGAAGGTAGTCTGGATGTGTATAGGTGTTACGAACTCGGGTAAACCGAGTTAGGGAGGGGGATCCAAAAAACGTAGACAAAAACAAGGTCTCCGATTTAAGACAATTTAATGTCCAAATCGAATAGGAAATAAGCGAGAACATAAAGCGCTGGTCCACAATGAGGACCAGGAGGTAAATCAAAAACGACTAACAAAAGGAGCTTGCACAAAAGAGCAAGAAAAGGAAAGTAAAGCCACAAACTACGAACGAAAAACTATGTAACACTTTGTACACGTGAGAAAAGCCAGATCATCAAAACAAAGTGGTACTTACACACAAACTTGGTACCGAGACTACACGCGAAAACACGACGAGGTCAAAAGCCACTAGTCAATGAGCAACGAGGTAAGCAATGCCATAAACAATACTCCCACAACAGGTGTCGAACGTAGGAGTCCTTAAATAGTGTCTCTATTGATTAATGATTGCCAGCAGGTGTGCTAGAGAGACCGCTCCTGCCACCTGCTGGCCAGACCGAAAAACCGAAATGTGACAGTACCCCCCCCTCAACGGACGCCTCCTGGCGGACCACCCGGCTTCGACGGGTGCGCTGCATGGAATGCCCGAAGCAGGGACGGGTCTAAGATCCAGGAGCCGGGGACCCACTGCCGATCCTCTGGGCCGTAGCCTTTCCAGTCAACCAAATACTGAAAACCCCTACCCCTGCGCCGAGAGTCCAAGATTTCACGCACGGTGTACACTGGTTCACCGTCAACGATTTGTGGAGGAGGCGGCGACGTGGGCGGAGGAGCCAGGGGACTGGTGGCCACCGGCTTCAACAGGGAAACATGGAACACGGGGTGGACCTTCATGGTGGGCGGCAGTCGGAGCTTGACGGAGACGGGGCTGAGGACCGATTCCACCTCGAACGGTCCAGTGAAGCGTGGCCCCAACTTGCGAGATGTACCTGCGAGTCGTAGATCCTTAGTAGCCAGCCACACCTTCTGTCCCACCTGATAGGTGGGTGCTGGGCGTCGGCGACGGTCAGCGATCTGCCGGTTCCGCTGAGCCGTGCGTGACAGTGCTGCTCTGGTCTCCTTCCATACGCGATGGGCCCGTCGTAGATGCAGCTGTATGGAAGGGAGTTCCACCTGACCCTCCTGAGAAGGAAACAGAGGAGGTTGATAACCATATGCTGCCATGAAAGGAGACCGACCGGTCGCTGATGAGACGAGGGTGTTGTGGGCGTATTCCACCCAAGGCAGGTGAACCGACCACGAGGAGGGGCGATCGAGGCAAACGCAGCGCAGAGCTGCCTCCAAATCTTGGTTCATGCGCTCCGTTTGACCATTGGACTGTGGGTGGTATCCGGAAGACAGACTCGCCGTGGCCCCCATGGCCTGGCAGAAACGTTTCCATACCCTGGAGATGAATTGAGGGCCCCGGTCTGACACAATGTCCACCGGAATTCCATGAAGACGGAAGACGTGTCTCACTAGGAGGTCGGCGGTTTCCTGAGCAGAGGGCAGATTGGACAACGCAACAAAATGGGCAGATTTAGAGAAGCGGTCAACTATGGTGAGTATGACGGATTTTCCCCGGGAAGGAGGCAGGCCGGTGACAAAATCCAGGGAAATGTGGGACCATGGTCGAGAAGGGGTAGGCAGCGGTTGCAGCAAACCAGCCGGCAGTTGGTGGGACGCCTTACTGCATGCGCAGGTGGAACAGGCCTTGATATAGTCCTGGGTATCCTTGCGTAGCTCCGGCCACCAAAACCGCTGGGACACAAGGTCCAAGGTCCGGTTCACCCCTGGATGGCATGCCACCTTAGAAGTGTGCCCCCACTGCAACAGTGGGGCACAAACAGTCTCCCGGTCGGACAACCAGCCAGGACTTGAACTCCGTTCTGGGCCTCCTTGACCTTACGTTCGACGGCCCACCTCAGTGCCCCCACTATACAATGGTCCGGAACAATGCTTTGGGGTTCGTTGTCCCGCTCCGCAGGGTCATGGATGCGGGAGAGGGCATCCGGTTTAATGTTCTTTGAGCCCGGGCAGTAGGTGAGCGTGAAGTTGAAGCGAGTGAGGAGAAGCGCCCACCGTGCTTGGCGGGAGTTTAGTCTCTTGGCTGACCGGATGTAGGCAAGGTTCTTGTGATCAGTGTACACCGTGAATGGCTCTTCAGTACCTTCGAGCCAATGTCGCCATTCTTGTAATGCCAAAACGACGGCTAGCAGTTCGCGGTTCCCCACGTCGTAGTTGGCTTCTGCTGGGCTGAGGCGACGAGAGAAGAAGGCGCAGGGGAGAAGTCTTTGATTGACTGGGGATCGCTGCGATAAGACGGCCCCCACGCCGGATTCCGACGCGTCCACCTCTACGACAAACGGCATAGAGGGGTTAGGATGCTGTAATACTGGAGGGTTCGTGAAGGCTTTCTTTAATTCGGCGAACGCGTGGTCAGCATCAGTGTCCCACCTAAAGGGGATCTTGACCGAGGTTAGCCGGGTCAACGGCAGGGCTCTCTGGCTGTAGTTGCGAATGAAGCGGCGGTAAAAATTAGCGAAACCCAGGAAACGTTGCAACTGCTTTCTGTTGGTGGGCGTGGGCCACTCTACCACGGCCTTAACTTTGGCATCGTCAGCTCTCAGCTGACCCTTCTCGATAATAAACCCCAGAAAAGAGATGGACTCGACGAGAAACTCGCACTTTTCTGCTTTTACGAATAACCGGTTCTCTAGTAGACGCTGCAAAACCAGCCTAACATGGTGTTGATGTTCTGCAAGAGTCCGAGAGAAAATTAAGATGTCATCTAAATAAACAAAACAAAACAGGTTCAGAAAATCTCTTAATACGTCGTTAATGAGACACTGAAATACTGCGGGCGCGTTGGTCAGCCCAAATGGCATGACTAGGTATTCGAAGTGCCCTAATGGGGTCTTAAATGCCGTCTTCCATTCGTCCCCCTCACGAATACGGACCAGATGGTAAGCGCTTCGTAAATCGAGTTTGGAGAATATAGTGGCGGATTGGAGGGGGGCGAACGCCGAATCTAATAACGGAAGTGGGTATTTGTTCTTGATGGTGATCTCGTTCAGGCCCCGATAATCGACACACGGGCGTAACGTCTTGTCTTTCTTCTCAATAAAGAAGAATCCGGCCCCCAGTGGGGATTTAGACGGCCGAATGAGGCCAGCCGAGAGTGAGCTATCGATATATTCTCTCAGCGCCTCTTGTTCCGGCTGAGAGACCTGATATAGACGGGAGTTCGGGAGTAAGGCGTTCTCCACAAGATCGATGGCGCAGTCGTACGGCCGGTGAGGCGGCAAGGACTGGGCACGGTCTTTACTAAACACTTGGCGTAGGTCATGGTAAATACGCGGAACCTTATCTAAACAAATAACTTCTGGAGGCTCGTTCCGGGTCGGCCCTCTCTTTTCTGCCGCCGAGCGCAAACAGTGAGTATAACAAAATGCGCTCCAACTCTCGATTGCCGGACGTTCCCAGGAAATGACCGGGTTATGTTCGCGCAGCCACGGCAACCCCAACACTAACGGTACGGATCGAGACCGCATGATATAGAATCTACGGTATTCGATGTGATTGCCAGATAATGTTGGTTCACCGGCGCGGTGATTTCTTTCACTTCCGCCAGGAGTCGCCCATCAAGATCGTGAACCCGCTTTGTCTCCCTTAGGACCTCAACCTGGCAACCCAGTTCCTTAGCTAGGCTGGGGTCTACAAAACAATTGTCCGCCCCAGAGTCCACCAAGGCCCGAACAGAAATGACCCGTAACGGACCATAAAGAGTTCCGTCCAACTCGAGTCTTGGTGGATGTCCCGGATGGACCTCCTCCCGTCTCGACTCACGTGGCGCAGTATCGGGCACGAACTCACAGTTTTCGGGGCGCCCGGACGGGCGGGACGGTGTCAAGGAACAGTTGGAAGCCCGGTGTCCAGATTGGCCGCAGTAGAAGCAGGCTCGATCCCGAATCCGACGCTCTCTCTCCGCTGGTCCCAGGCGTCCGCCTCCCAGCTGCATGGGCTCCTCCTCTGCGTCGGCTGGATCGGAACCCGAATGACGCTCGGGTCCGGGTGATCGCCAGGACTCGTGCTCAGCCGGCCGACGACCCGTACGTCGGGGTGGGACACGGGTAGTTCCTCGCTCTTCCACACGTTCCCTCTCACGCTCCCGCATGCGGTTGTCCACAATGAGGGCCAAATCGATGAGCTCCTCCAAGTTGCGGCTATCGTCGCGGGTTGCCAGTTCGTCCTTTAACGCCGCACTTAACCCGCGGCGAAACAAACCACACAGGGCGCGGTCCCCGTAACCGCTACGGGCGGCCAAAATGCGAAAAGAGATGGAGTATTCGGCAACGGATTGTCGTCCTTGCCGAATAGCTAATAGCCGACCTTCGGCCTCCCTTCCCATAACCGGATGTTGAAATACGCGCCGGAACTCGGCGACAAACTCTGGGTAGGAAGACCGAAGCCCGGGTTGAGCATTGCTGATCTCTACTGCCCAAGACGCCGCCTGACCAGTCAACAGGCTCATAATGAACGCCACCTTCGTGCTATCTTTCTCGTACTTAGCTGGTTGTTGGTCGAATATCAGAGAGCACTGGTGTAAAAATTGCTTGCAGAGAGCCTGTTCTCCCCCGTAGCGAGGGGGGTGGGGGAGATTGGGCTCTCGCCCATTGATCGGGGAAGAGGGTGTCCCGGATGAAGCCGCCGGGACCCTTGGGGGTGGCGTTTCTCGGGGGGTCGCGTGTTCCCCTTGGGAACACAATATCTCCAGCCGCTGGGCTAGGACGGCGACTGCCTCCCGGAGCTCCGAGAGCTCCTGTCGTTGCTGGCCCACTAATTGCCCCTGGCTGGTCAAGGCGGTCATGATCTTGTTAATGTCTACAGGATCCATTTTGGTGGGAGTATTCTGTTACGAACTCGGGTAAACCGAGTTAGGGAGGGGGATCCAAAAAACGTAGACAAAAACAAGGTCTCCGATGTAAAGACAATTTAATGTCCAAATCGAATCGGAAATAAGCGAGAACATAAAGCGCTGGTCCACAATGAGGACCAGGAGGTAAATCAAAAACGACTAACAAAAGGAGCTTGCACAAAAGAGCAAGAAAAGGAAAGTAAAGCCACAAACTACGAACGAAAAACTATGTAACACTTTGTACACGCGAGAAAAGCCAGATCATCAAAACAAAGTGGTACTTACACACAAACTTGGTACCGAGACTACACGCGAAAACACGACGAGGTCAAAAGCCACTAGTCAATGAGCAACGAGGTAAGCAATGCCATAAACAATACTCCCACAACAGGTGTCGAACGTAGGAGTCCTTAAATAGTGTCTCTATTGATTAATGATTGCCAGCAGGTGTGCTAGAGAGACCGCTCCTGCCACCTGCTGGCCAGACCGAAAAACCGAAATGTGACAATAGGTCACATGAAGTATTTCACAATAAAAGGGGGCTCAAGTATTATTTAAAAAAGGGCAAATAATGAAATTATCTAAATCACTACTAACAAATTCAGTCCCAACCTCGCGTTTATAATCCCACCATTTTAGCGTCATCCATGGGTTAACTCGAGTACTGCATTTTGCAGTTCCAATGCAATTCCTCACAAAGTATCAAGCTTGGAACGGATTGTCATGAGGTGCAATCGCCAGCAGATGTCAACCATGTCTTGGATACGAGCATAGACAGTCGTGTTTACACAGTAGAATAAGACCACATTGAAAGAAATAATGTTGGACTGCTCAGGCTAAATTAAAAGGAAGCGTGGAGAGCGATTGGAAAATGGAGAAATGCATCAGATGACTTTATCTTGCTTTTCAACAAAGGCGACAAAAGATTAAAGACTCCAAATGCTTTAGTGACATTGAGCCCGACTTTGAAGAATAATTGAAGAATTTCCACTTTGGATAAGGCTTAGAGCAGCGGAGAAACTTGTCGCCTGAGCCCCCAGAAAAAGACAAGACCCAACCTGGTAACTTGAAAAAGACAAGACCCAACCTGGTAACTTGAAGATTCTGACCGGTGTCATGCTGAATCGGAACCAATCATCAGTGAATCAACTCAAAACATTTTTTGCACTGACTTTTATCATTGGTTTGTACCAAAAGAAAAAAAAACCTCACTATGTATTGGGATGTGTGAAACCCTAATATATACATTACTTCCTTCTTTCTTATGGTTCTTTTTTTCTTTCTTGTATTTGTATGTAAAAAGAAAAATGTTCTGAAACCCCTCCAAATGTGCGTTTTGGATTCGTGACAATGACCATGTTTTGTTTTTGTCAATCATTAAATGTAAATGACATTTTTTTTCACTTTGCATTTGTTGTTTTTAAATTGAAATGACATGCCGTTCTGTTTGTTACCATATCACATGACTGACTGTGATAAATTAACATTGAATTTATGGAAAGGGGTGAAAAAAAGCACCCTTTCAGGCAGGGGTGGCCAACCAGTCAGAGACTAAGAGCCATTTTTTTACTGTGTTACTGCAAAGAGACACACACACACACGCACGCACACACACACATACACACGCACACGCACACGCACACACACACACACAAACCCCGGGAGCCGCATTGAACCAGCCAAAGAGCCACATGCGGCTCGCGAGCCGTGGGTTTGCCACCCCTGCTTTAGTGTTTTAATTTGATTACCCTTGGTCTAAGGTTTTATGGGCCAAATGAAAAAGTGGTAAAAGTCAGGGAGGCGTCATCAGGTTTGCATGGTTCAGTCATCCGCAACAACAAAGGACCCCTCTGGAATTCTATTGTTTGATCATGCAATCCTGACAGCAACCAGATAACAGTTCAGCTTCCACATCTGTATGCCAAATCCTTGAGTAAATAAGGCCCAAATGGTGAGTGTTTTGCATGTCAGTGTTTGCAAGCCTATGTCATATTTTCCTCAACCGTCAAACGAAATCATAGCTCTGTAGATACTGTATTTAGGAGCAATGCTGGTACCATATACTAAAACAGATTAAGTTGCTCCCTTCAAAGAGAATGCCGAATACATTTAAAGATTCAATATCAATTGACTAAGATGATAGTCCAGAGACCCAACTCTCTGTTTGCAAGCAATTTAAAAAATATATGGTATACAAATTTACATATGCCCATTTTGAGCAGTTTGAATTATTAGATCGCCACTTACATCTTGATTAGACATGTCCCAGTATGGCCTTTCTCCAAAAGACATAACCTCCCACATGACAACGCCATAACTCCACACGTCACTCGCAGAGGTGAATTTACGGAACTGGATGGCTTCTGGAGCGGTCCATCGGACTGATATTTTTCCGCCCTGTGCAAAAAAATAGTGAGTGACAGTTTACAAGAAATTCTACACAAATGCTGAAAGATTTTGTTTTCTTTTTGGGGTCGCCACAGCACATCATCCTTTTCCATCTGAGTCTTATGTTCTGCATGCTCCTCTGTAACACCAACGACCATCATGTCTTCCCTTACTTACATCTATCAACCATCCTCATCACCAATCTCCCAATACATTCACGCTCCCTCCTCTGGACATGTCGAAACCATCTAAGTCTGCTGACCCTAACATCTAACCTTGGCTGACGATATGTTGAGCTCATTTCTAATCTCATTCAACCTGGTCATTCCTGAAGAAAACCTCAGGAACTTAAATTGAATTACGAAAGATGCGCAGCTATAATTGTTCGTTTTTTTGGGGGGGGGGGGGTTAAAAATTGCACTCCATTTCCGGTGTCCAAGAGAGAAGGCAAGTGCTTGAATTAACTCACCGTAGTTGAGTACACAGCCTCAGGGTCGTCATTTATCGTCCTGGAAAGACCAAAGTCAGACACTTTGCATACAAGATTGCTGTTGACAAGGACGTTACGAGCAGCCAGATTTCGATGGACGTATCCCATATCGGCGAGATATCTCATCCCCGATGCTATGCCCCGCAGCATCCCAACCAACTGAATGATTGTGAACTGACCATCATGTATCTGTGAAAAAAAACAACAACAAAAAAAGATGAAGATAACCATTGATTTTTCCTTCATGGGAGTTTGAGATACCGTATTTTCACGACTATTCGACGCATCGTACTAATGGCCGCAGTCTCATTAATGGGTGACATTTCTGTATTTTACACATACACAGGACGCATCGTACTAATGGCCGCAGTTTTACAGTGGTAAAACATACGCCAGCTTAAACATACGGCATGCATGCACGCACTCCAACACGTTAGCTTGAAGCATACGGTAACATGCCAAGACATACAGATAAGATAAAAACACGTTTTTAAAAAGGCAACGAAAGCAGAACTGAGTTCGGGTGTATTTTATTTAGCCATCGTACAATGTTCTCACGTTTTTCGATCAATCATCACCCAGAAATCCATCAAAGTCCTCATCCTCTGTATCAGAAGCAGAGGACTGCACATCTCAGTTGTCATTGAATGCATCACATGCTAGTGTGAGTTGCTACGCATTGCCGAGCGGAAAGAAGGAGTAGCAACAGCAAAGTCAACATTTCTCTCGTGTGAAGCTTTCCCACATTTGAAAGTAAAGAACAGAGCGAAACATGGTGGCAGCGCGTGTGTGTGTAGAAAGAATTGAACAATTGTGCAAGTACCGTAATCCATCAAAAACGCCGCGTTCCCTCTCGTTGTTGCGTATTGTGGCGTAACTCGCCAAGCGCTGCCTCTCACTCTTTGTAAAGTTGTGTTTGCCACCGATCATCCATTTTTCCCATGCCGTTCGCAACTTTACTTTGAACGCCCGGTTGATGCCAATGTCCAGCGGTTGGAGTTCTTTAGTCAAGCCTCCGGGAATAACGGCAAGCTCAGAGTTCGTTTGCTTGACTTGTTTTTTTCACCGCTGCTGTGAGATGGGCACGCATGCCAAAAGCATAACCGGTGGCTTTAAGTTTGAACTGAGCTTCGTAGGCGTGTCTTTTTGTCGAATTTATTTTCAGGGGTTCTTAGAAACCAAAACCGGAGTTGTTTTGCAACAATGCACATTGCCACACGCTATACAAGTGTTGGTACTGGCTTGAGGCGTCCACTTACACGCCCACCCTTCACCATTGGCGGACTAGCTTGTCTGTCCTCTCTCTCTCTCTCCCTCTCTCTCTCTCTCTCTCTCTCTCTCTCTCCCTCTCCATATATGTATATATACACGCCCACCCTTCCCTGATTGGCCGACTTCTTTCATGCCTGGCCACCGTCACTTCCGCCTTTTCTCTATATAAACAGCGTGTCGGCTGTCAGTCAGATTTTGGAACTCGGCGCATATAAAGGACGCTCCGCACCATAAGGCGTCCTGTCCATTTTGGAGAAAATTTAAGACTTTTAATGGCGCCTTATAGTCGTGAAAATACGGTACTCATGATACTCACTCGAAGGAAGGCATCTAATGAGCCATTCTCCATGAACTCTGTCACAATCATAACAGGTTTTCCTGGAGAAAAAGAGCACATTACATACTGTACGTACAAAAAAAAAGCCACTTCTTCACAAAACGCTCTACACAAAAAGATAAATAAATGTATGTGTTACAGTGAAACTCCTCTACAATGAAACCTACATGGGAGAAAATACCCCTAGTGTGAAAAAATGTTCATGCATGAAAGCCATTCCCTCTTTTCTGCTTCCCCCTACAACAAAAAGCCCCCTCCCCCGTTCCATTATACAAAATCTTTTTCTCTGCTCTTGCCTCGCAACGGGAAATACTACAATGAAAACAAGCCTTCCGCAAAAGTCTAATCCAACCTCAGCATGCCACAGCGACCTTTACTGCTTTGTTTGGAAACGGCAACAGCAACCACCACACTGGTTTACACATGTGCAGTAGTACAGGAAGTATTTGTTTCAGACGCAGCACGAACATTGCATTGCTAAAATGGTGACAAAATGGACCTTTGTATACCAAGGAGTTAAGAAAAGAAAAGCTTTCACGCTTGAAGACAGGATAAAGGTAATACAAATGAAAGATGGAGGAAGCAAAATAAAAGACTATGCAAGAAATTGATGTAAGTGAGAGTAAATGCTGATTGTAAATTTCACAATTTCTTTCCCTTTTTTCTTTATACGCTGGCTATATGAAGTGTCAAATAAGTGTATGCTCATACTTATGTACTATTGGAATAACAAAAAGTACACATATACGTTTTTTGTGTGTGTGTTCATGTTTACGTCTGAGATAAAATTTGTGACAGTGAAAAGTCCCCAGTTGTGAAAAATGTCTTGCTGCAAACACGATTTCGTTGTAGAGGAGTTTCACTGTAAATACACATTCATAGTCTAATTCAAATAGACTTGAGAATTATAAGGCTGCATGGCTAATGTCATAAGCTGTAATGCCAAAACGAAAACAGTTCCACATGTTACCTCTTGTCACTACTCCCTCAAGATGCACAACATTGGGATGGTCAAACTGTCCCATAATGCTGGCCTCACACAGGAAGTCCTTTTTCTGCTTCTCTGTGTGACCCACTTTTAATGTTTTGATGGCCACTGCAGCATCTCGCTTTCCAGGTACTTTGAGCCGGCCGCTGCACACCTCCCCAAACTGTCCTGTATGGCATGGAATAGTGGTTGAAGGTAAAGAGAAAAAAAGGGACGGTGTTTTCAAAATTCATTCGTTCGTTCCATTTTCCAACTGCCAATTAAAAAAAAAAACAAAAAACAGACCATGATTTTGTTACTGTTTCAATACCTGAAACAAATAATGAAAAAAAAGCCTGATTTTATTCTTAAATTTCTGTCCAAGACCAAAAAATGTGAACATGAAAAGCACAGGACAACATTGGGATGAACCTTTTCATGCACCAATAACCTGTAACCTAATAACATGATAATTATTAGGTTACACTGTAGTAACCACTGTCCCTCAAAGGGTTAATATTAATTGCCCTATGTTGACTTGACTCAGACGTTTGGGTACACGGATTGGAGAAGATGTTTGCTTTTTATCCGCTGGCACCACAGTCATTCCCAAATACGACCACCATCCATCAAATCGACTGTCATGTTTTGCGTGATGGTAGAGGACCAAAAAATAGCAGGGAGGCAGGAGAAGCAGGGTGTACTGAACAAAATATGTTAACCAAAACATTTATAAGGCCACACTGGAAACAAAAAAACAACTGAAAAACCTAAATACAGTGTACCTCTACTAATGAAATTAATTGGTTCCGGAAGAAATTTCTTTACGAGAAAATTTTGTAAGTAGAGACGTGTTTTCCATGTAAATGCACTAATCCGTTACTAGCCCCCCAAAATTCAGACATAAATGTTTTCTAAAGCATAAAAATGCATCAAAATATATAACAAATACATTTGTGCATAATCTAAAAAACAAGAATTAAAATGATGGTCATTTAACTTTTCACTGCATCCTCATTGTTTTTTCCCCCCTCTTTAGGTCATGTTCTTTCTCAGAAGTGGTTTTTGCCTGGCATTTTGTAAAAAACGGATCCAAGGACGTTTGCTTTTGTTGACTTTTAACAATCCTTCAAAAATGTCCAAGGCAAACATCAGCAGAGTGAGCGATTGCCCGATTCCTG
The DNA here is from genome assembly GCF_025434085.1 of Hippocampus zosterae. Classification (NCBI taxonomy): domain Eukaryota; kingdom Metazoa; phylum Chordata; class Actinopteri; order Syngnathiformes; family Syngnathidae; genus Hippocampus; species Hippocampus zosterae. The sequence continues at coordinate 10,845,534 of NC_067469.1, forward strand.
AACACTTTTTTTGGCGAGTCACATTTACGTAAAACTATCGAAACACCTCATGGCTCGAGGGGTGAATGACGAGGACGCTGCATCGACACATCCATCTCGCTACACACACAGACCCATTTGGTAAAGGTCCCTGTTAGGCAAGGGGATGCCAGGAAGATGCTAGGTAATAGCCAATGGCAGAGCAGCTAGAAGTATGTTGCTTTCAGGAAACTCTGAGCTGCAAGTTACAACCCATACTGTATTTTTATCTTTCATATCTTGGAATTTCTTTTGAAGCTAGAGGCAATATTTTCCTGTTGAGGCGTTTCGTAACTTCAAAATTTCGTATGAAGAGACGTTCATAAGTAGAGGTACCACTGTAGCTCAAAGTAATTAACAAACAATAACTCCTGACACTAGCACAACAATCCGACCAAGAGCGGTCAGCGTGGTAGTCCTTTTAACAGAAAAGAGCTGATGAAATGATGACAAACAGGGGCGACGCTGGAGGAGAAGCCCTCCACTGCCACCCGTTGGTCACAAATGGAACAGAACCATGACATCAGCCCCAATGCGAGGGTCATTAAATAAATAAGGTGAATTTTTCTGTAACAGGACTTCTATTACAGATAGAAACATACTTTTTTTCCAACATAGTCTCCCATATATACCTCAGCGTAAAAATCTTTGGACTGTGAGACATTAGTCCAAAGTCACTCAAAACACTTTTGGCCTCATCGTCTTTTTTATTTTGTCCACAAATTTTATTACAACGGGTTTGGATGATTCCCTGAATGCATTTAGGGTTGAGGTGCATTTATTCAGCGTCATAGGTGTGTTTGACTTGATTATATTACTGGTACGATGATGGGTAATTTCGCGTGAAAATTATTGACAGTGGAACCATGTGCCTGTTTCAAAGGTTTGTAGCATGCCATTTTCTCAAATGCATTTGGCCACTGAAAGAAAATAAAAAATATTTTGACGGGATGAGATGGAATAATTATAGTGACGTTTTACCCCTCTCTGCTATTACACACGTCAATTTACAATGTCGAAAGCTACGTCCTGTCTTCAAGATGTGAATATTGGACTGATGATAAGAAAGATACTAGTGCAGGGACTAAAGAGAAGCCAGAGAGACTCACCTGCTCCTAGAACCCTTTCAATTTGAACGTAGGAAGCATCCAGCTCCTTGGCAAATTGATGAACAGCCCTATTTGGGTCCTCGTTGGTTTCGGGGTCAATATAACTTTTGGAGCCTGGAATTTTAACTGAATAAGAAAATAGGATTATTTCATTTTTAAGTGTGAGATGCAAACTAGCATGCAGTGCGTATTTTGATAATTGTATATGAATACATATACAATACATATATGAACATCCTATATCACGGGTGTCAAACTCAAGGCCCGGGCCAGATCTGGCCCGCCACATCATTTTATGTGGCCCGCAAGAGCAAATCAAAGATGTCAACTTTCATTCATTCATCTTCCGAACCGCTTCATCCTCATTAGGGACGCGGGGGGTGCTGGAGCCTATCCCAGCTGTCTTCGGGCAGTAGGCGGGGGACACCCCGAATTGGTTGCCAGCCAATCGCAGGGCACACAGAGACAAACAACCATGCACGCCCGCACTCACACCTAGAGACAATTTAGAGTGTTCAATCAGCCTGCCATGCATGTTTTTTTGGAATGTGGGAGGAAACCGGAACACCCGGAGAAAACCCACGCAAGCCCGGGGAGAACATGCAAACTCTACACAGGGAGGCCGGAGCTGGAATCCAACCCGGTACCTCTGCACTGTGAAGTCGACGTGCTAACCACTGGACGACCGGGCCCCCGTCAACTTTCATGATGCTTGCTAAAATCTCTACCAAAATTTCAAATTCTAATATGTAATAAATACAAGTGGTACTATAAGCATTTTCTTGTTACCAAACCCCTCATTACAGTAGCTTTAACAATGGGTGAATAAACCACTATTCTTGATTTCTTTATATGGTTTCATTCATACTAGCCCTCCAAGGGAATTGGAAACAAAAAGCAGGTCCGCGCCTGTCTATATCATGAATACATTAAAAATATTTTTTTTATTATTAACTGGTTGCATCACCCAAAGTTCATTCATTCATTTTCCGAACCGCTTTATCCTCACTCGGGTCGCGGGGGTTCTGGCTAGCTGTCTTTAGGCAATAGGCGGGAGACACCCTGAACTGGTTGTCAGCCAATTGCAGGGCACACAGAAACGAACAACCATTCACGCTCACACCCATACCTTGGGACAATTTGGAGTGTTCAATCAGCCTGCCATGCATTTTTGGAATGTGGGAAGAAACCGTAGGACCCGGAGAAAACCCACACAAGCACGGGTAGAACATGCAAACTCCACACAAGGGAACCCAAAGTCTCTATATTTTATTCATCATAAAATATGATGGTGATAGTCCCACATTGCACCAATCAACATCAATTATAAGTTAAGGGTTCGTTGTCTTGCTTTTAGAATATGCTTTCATGTTTTCAGCATTAAGCAATATTGGCCTCGCTGTTACAATACACTTTGGAACAGTGTATTTAGGAGTAACAGATCAAGCCCCACAGCACTATCGTCGGCCCCTTTCTTTTTCATATCAGCACTTTGCCACCTGAGTGTATCATCCCTGTTTCGATTGAGGAAGCTGTCTGAAGTGGGGATCTGCGGGGGCATCATTAAGGGGCATTGTATCAGTGTTTAAAAAACTCATGCTGACATGAGAATTTGCCTTGAAGCAGCACTCAAAACAAAGCACACCTGTCCACACTTACTCTTGCTCTTTAAATTGTCTGGCTTTTAATTATTTTTTTGTTCCTTCCTCGTGGGATCTACTGCCCTCCAAGGCACACCATCCATTTTTATGAACAAGTACTATATATATGCACTCACACTGAAAGTAAAGCTCCTCATCTCCCTCTTGATCCGCTTTACTGTACCCGCAGTGCCTGCAGCGGCATAAGAAGAGAGGGGCAACCATTAGATGAAGGCAGAAAAGAAACAGATGAACACATTTAATTGCATGAATGGCAATGCGGAAACCAACAATACATTATAAATGAACTAGACATGGAGACTTTATTTTAGAAAAGTTTCAAATCATATCCACTGCAACATAAAAAGACATTAAGTGACGCCGGTCAACGTCCAATAAATTCATATTTCAAAACAATTATGTCCACGTAAAAAAAAAAATTAAAATAATAAAAAAAACAAATAAAAGGTTATCCGCTCATAGGGCCTCATTTCCAAATGGTTTGCATGTGCAAAAGTGCCACAAATGTAATCGCTCACACAAACCAATGAGGAAGCGGACCTTCTCGCTTGATGCACCAAAGATTGCATCCACGGAGCAGTCAAGTTTTGAGCTTTAACGTGCAAAATACCGTCAGGAGTTAATGCACATTGTTTAATTGAAACAGCCGTTATGGGAATTCCCAAATCTGAGACGAAATGCACGGTTGTAATTTGGGTCTTTCAACAGCATGTCTGGAAGGGCTGGGTGCAAACCGGAACAGCTGTGGTTATTGTGGCTAGCAGGAGGCAGAGCAAAAATGAAAGGCGATGGGGAGAACCGATGTTTTCCACTCATGTAAACATTTTCGAAAAGCCATAAAATGTTATTGATACGTAGTGAGTATTCAACAATGCAATTTTAGAGCCAGTCACAAGAAAGAGTCTTGCCATATTATCTAGGACAAAACCTGATTCAATTTCCTTGCATCTGGTTCATTTCAGTGCACTGTGGCAATTGGTGCTGGCCTCTCCCAAGGCAGTTTTCGAGTGTGCTTTCCCACATTTTAAACACAATTATAAGCAGGAGGGCCAGATACATCCAATTGCCACACACTTAGACAAGATTGTATAAAACATGCTTTTTCTGCAGTTGCTGGCATCCCCCAAATTATTGGAGCCAGGGATTTACTTTCTGTAATGCTGAAATATGTTTTAAATATGTTGGTTTAAGCTTTCCAATTCTATCACATCAAAGTTCATTTTTGTGCTTCCGTGTTCTCCCAAATTTTCGATGGTGGAAACCATCTGAGATGCCAAAAGCAGTGGTTCTCAATGTCATACGATGAGTACGCCCTCACTCACACGTGTTGATGATTCTCCAAAAGTAAAATGTAACACAACTAATTCTGAAATAAAAATCATGTTTATTTCATCTGATTAACATTTGAACATGGCGGCCTGGTCGTCGAGGAGTTAGCACGTCGGCCTCGCAGTGTAGAGGTGCAGGGCTTGATCTCTGGCCTGAACTGTGTGGAGTTTGCATGTTCTCCCCGTGCCTCTGTCTCTGGGTACTCCGGTTTCCTCCCACATTCCAAAAACATGCGTGGCAGGTTAATGGGACACTCTTAATTGTCCTTAGGTGTGAGTGTGAGTGTGAGCGTGGATGGCTGTTTGTCTATGTGTGCCCTCACACGGCCCTCGCGAGGTGTGATCTGAGCATATATATATATATATATATATATATATATATATATATATATATATATATATATAGCTGTCAGTTTAGCGCGTTTTTATTGGCATTAATTTAAATGAATTTTAACTGGATTACATTTTTTCTCAAGAGATTAACGCGGCAGACTTCACAGCGGATGTTACGTTGCTCTATAAATAAACCAGAAACAAAACAACAAGCGTGCTGCGCATGTCCACGCACGTTTGTTTTGCCAGCCACGGCAGCGCGAGACACCAAAAACGGATACTTAAAGAGTTTATGAATGGAAAGTTTACTTTTAAAAAGTTGCCAGTTTGTTCCATTGACAAGACCAAAGTTACCTGTATGTTTTGCAGTCGGAAACTGAGCTATCATCATTGCACCTTGAGTCTGAAATACCACTTAATGGCCAAGCACACAGCTGACGTGAGTACTCTTCCCCCTCGTCTAAGACAGACAGCTATGGATCGTTTCAAAGCAAAGAAAATGGATGACATGACGAAGAACAAATGTATGGCTACAGCATGCAAGCCTGTCAAAATTGTGCACGGCTCGACTCAAGCTGAAACTGACGCGATTGTTACTTGTTTGGAACTATTTTGTGTGGAAGGTTACAGCGTTCCGTGGCCATATAAATAAAGCGGGTGGAGCTTCTCTGTGTTCGTCTGACAGCGACGGTGCGCTGAGGCACCTCAAGAGTTCAGCGGTGCAGTGGTAGCGACCTGATGATGAAATTAAATGAAATGATGTCTACGCAAAACCGTAGAGAGACTTCCGAGCAAGAAGGACCAACTGACTGCTGTGTTCAAAGCAAACTTGAGAAAAACGAAGTATGCAATCATGGCTTAAATCCACTATAGGCTGAGTACCGTATTTTCACGACTATAAGGCGCCATTAAAAGTCTTAAATTTTCTTCAAAATGGACAGGACGGCTTATAATGCGGAGCTTTTGTGTATGCACTGAGTTCCAAAACCTGACTGACAGCCGACACGCTGTTTATATACAGAAAAGGCAGAAGTGAGTGTGGACAGGCATGCAGCAAAGAAGTCGGACAATCAGTGAAGGGTGGGTGTGTAAGTGGACGCTAAAGGTCACGCCCCAAGCAGGTACCAACACCTGTATAGAGTGTGGCTATGTGCATTGTTGCAAAACAACTTCGGTTTTGGTTTCTAAGAACCTCCGAATATAAATTCTACAAAGAGACACGCCTGCGAAGCTCAGTTCAAACTTCAAGCCATCGGTTATGCTTTTGGCATGCATGCCCATCTCATAGCAGCGGTGAAAAACCAAGTCAAGCAAATGAACTCTGAGCTTGCCATCATTCCCGGAGGCTTGACTAAAGAACACCAACCGCTGGACATCGGCATCAACCGGGCGTTCAAAGTAAAGTTGCGACCGGATGTTCAATGTAAAGTTGCAAGCGGCATGGGAACAATGGATGATCGATGGCAAACACAACTTTACAATGAGTGAGAGGCAGCGCCGGGCGAGTTACGCCACAATTTGCAAATAGATTGTGCTGCTTGGACGAACGTGTCTGCTTGCACTGTTGTTCGAGTTTTTGGCAAAGCCGGCATTATTTCTGTGGAGCCATGGCAATGAGAGTGACTCTGACAACAGGAGGGGAGCCGGCGTTTTTGATGGATTACCGGTACTTGCACAATTGTTCAGTTTTGATACAGAAGATGAGGACTTTGATCGATTTATGGGTGATGATTGATCGAAAAACGTGAGTACATTGTACGATGGCTGAATAAAATACAACCGAACTCACTTTTGCTTCCGTTGCCTTTTTAAAAACATGTTTTTAGCGTGTATCCGTATGTCTTGGCATGCTACCGTATGCTTCAAGCTAACGTGTTTTTAGCGTGCGCGCATGCATGCCGTTTAAGCTGGTGTATGTTTTACCACTGTAAAACTGCGCACAATAATACAGTGCGTTTTGTCTATGTGTCAAATACAGAAATAGCACCTGTTAATGAGACTGCGCCCAACAATACGGTGCGTCGAATGGTCGTGAAAATACGGTACTAGTTTACCTTAGATGTGGCCTTTATAATGTTATATTGCTCTGTTTTGATTCCATAAAAAGAGCTGTTAAAGCAGCTGTTGTGTGACAAAATATTTTTTTCACTGTTGTTGATGGACAGTGATATTGTGTGAGAGATCATGTGTGAATAACTGCTTCAAGTGAAAAATGTTCATGTAAAATTGAAAATCGAAATTGTTATTTCAGTAAATATTTGCATTTTGCAGATAGAAAACTGATTCATTATTGCATGTTGATGAGAGCATTAAAATGGGGGACAAATAGGACAAAAAATACAAAAGGAAATTCAGAAACGATAAAAAATGCCCGAGTAATCACGATTCATTTTTAGTGAATTTGAGTTAATTAGGACAGTTGCATTTTTAATTAGATTAAATATTTTAATTGTGTGACAGCTCTAATATATGTATATGTGTAAATAACAGTTAAGATCACTGTCTATTTGCATAAGATGTCATGACAGTATGGCTGACGATGAAGCTTGTGAATGACAGAAAAGCTAATTGGCAATCAGACTCACAAAAGTGGGGAGTCAACGGGGCCTGAGAGAGCGTACCTTCTCCCGATGATAAAGCCAAAGACCATGAACACCAGGATTATGGTTCCTGCCACTGCTACCACCGCTATTATGATTACAGGGTTCTGCTCGCTGGAAACAATTGCAGCTGATGAGAGGGAGTCACACACACACACACACACACACACACACACATACAGAAAAATAGAAATGCTGAGTTAAATTTCAAAGACACAGTTTGCAGTCATTAAGACATGATTGGGCACAGTGAAAGATATTGGGATTGATATGCAATTCTTACTCCTTCCACACAACTCAAAAACGTTCCCCACACATACCCTGGATGATTCCAGGTTTTTATTTGTGATGCATGAGTCTCCTTTTTCTAAAATCAATGCCCTTCATGTCAAGGACACAACCAAGAAGTGTTAATTCCCATCTAGAGCTGTCAACTGCAACAGCAGTTAAATCCTTCCTCATCTTATTGTTCACCACTTATTTGTTTTTATTTCCTAGATTGAAACATGAACTGCATGATCACGATTTTGACAATCAATCAAATTTTGTCTCCTGATAGCATTGCCAAAGGGAAGCATAGATCACGATTAAAAGTATTGGGCCTAAAATTGAACCTTGGTGAACCCCACATTTAATTTCATGGGTTTTGGAGGAATAAGTATGCAGTGATGCCTTCACTATTTCGCGGTTCGTTTATCGCGGCTTCAGTGCATCACAAATTTTTTCAAACAAATTCATTAAAAAAAAAAAATTAAAATCATATACAGTACATGGAGTACAGTACTATATATGTTGCTCTATGTGACTAGCTGTTGTTTTGCAGCTTCTCGCGGACCGTTTGCAGACTTTTTGCGGACTTAATTTTTTCTTTTTTTTTTTTAACCTTGTATGTGTTTATTGGTCGTTACTTCGCGGATTTTCGTTTATCGCGGGTGGTTACCTGTATGCGTTTATTGGTCGTTACTTTGCGGATTTTCGTTTATCGCGGGTGGTTTTGGTCCCCATTAACCGCTATAAACGGGGGATTACTGTACATTATTTGTACAGTCCATCCATCCATCCATCAACTACCGCTTATTGCCGGGTCGCGGGGGCAACAGCTTTAGCAGGGAAGCCCAGACTTCCCTCTCCCTAGCTACTTCATCCAGCTCTCCCCGGGGGATCCCGAGTCGTTCCCAGGCAAGCTGGGTGACATTGTCTCTCCAGCGTGTCCTGGGTCTTCCTCGGGGTCTCCTCCCGGTGGGGCATGACCGGAACACCTCACCGGGGAGGCGCTCAGGAGGCATCCGAATCAGATGCCCAAGCCACCTCATCTGGCTCCTCTCGATGTGGAGGAGAAGCGGCTCAACTCTGAGCCCCTTCCGGATGACCGAGCTTCTCACCTTATATCTAAGGGATAGCCCGGACACCCTGCGGAGAAAACTCATTTCGGCCGCTTGTAACTGGGATCTCGTTCTTTCGGTCACGACCCATTGCTCGTGACCATAGATGAGGGTTGGAACGTAGATCGACCGGTAAATTGAGAGCTTCGCCCTTTGGCTCAGCTCCTTCTTCACCACGACAGACCGATACAACGTCCGCATCACAGCAGACGCTGCACCAATCCACCTGTCGATCTCCCGCTCCCTCCTGCCCCCACTCGTGAACAAGACCCCAAGATACTTGAACTCCTCCACTTGGGGCAAGATCTCCTCCCTGACCCGGAGGGGGCACTCCACCCTTTTCCGACTGAGGACCATGGTTTCAGATTTGGAGGTGCTGATCTTCATCCCAGCCGCTTCACACTCGGCAGCGAAACGCTCCAGTGAGAGTTGGAGAGCCCTGTTTGAAGGAGCCAACAGCACCACATCATCTGCAAAAAGCAGGGATACAATACTGAGGCCCCCAAAACGGACCCCCTCAACGCTTCGGCTGCGCCTAGAAATTCTCTCCATAAAGGTTATGAACAGAATCGGCGACAAAGGGCAGCCTTGGCAGAGTCCTACCCCCACTGGAAACGATTCCGACTTACTGCCGGCAATGCGAACCAAAGTCTGACATCGGTGGTATAGTGACCGAACAGCCCGTATCAGGGGGCTCTGCTTCCTCCAAGGAAGACGTGTTGGTGGAGTTGAGGAGGTCTTCGAAGTACTCTGCCCACCGGTTCACAACGTCCCGAGTCGAAGTCAGCAGCGCCCCATCCCCACTGTACACAGTGTTAGTGGTGCACTGCTTCCCCCTCCTGAGACGTTTTATGGTGGACCAGAATTTCCTCGAAGCCGTCCGGAAGTCGGCTTCCATGGCTTCACCAAACTCTTCCCACGCTCAGGTTTTTGCCTCGGCGACCACCGAAGCTGCCTTCCGCTTGGCCAGTTGATACCCGTCAGCTACCTCTGGGGTCCCACAGGCCATAAAGGCTCGATAGGACTACTTCTTCAGCTTGACGGCATCCCTTACTGCTGGTTTCCACCAGCGAGTACGGGGGTTGCCGCCACGACAGGCACCAACCACCTTACGGCCACAACTCAGATTGGCCGCCTCAACAATAGAGGCACGGAACATGGTCCACTTGGGCTCAATGTCCCCCGCCTCCCCCGGAACATGGGAAAAGCTCTGTTGAAGGTGGGAGTTGAAACTCCTTCTGACAGGGGATTCCGCCAGATGCTCCCAACAAACCCTCACAATTCTTCACCCGAGTGTCCAGAACATGCGGCCGCAAATCCGATGATACAACTACAAAGTCGATCATCGAACTGCGGCCTAGGGTGTCCTGGTCCCAAGTGCACATATGGACACCATTATGTTTGTTTATTGTGTGTGTTAAATCGCTCAATGTACAGCACTTTGTATGCAGCGATGGCTGTTTGAAAGTGCTCTATAAATACTGTTGACTTGACTTGACTTGAACAAGGTGTTCGTCATGGACAATCCGTGGCAAGCACAGAAGTCCAATAACAAAACACCACTCGAGTTCTGATCGGGGGGGGGGGGGGCGTTCCTCCCAATCACGCCCCTCCAGGTCTCACTGTCATTGCCCACGTGAGCATTGAAGTCCCCCAGCAGAACAAGGGAGTCCCCAGCAGGAGTACTCTCCAGCACACCCTCCAAGGACTCCAAAAAGGGTGGGTACGCTGAGCTGCTGTTTGGTGCATATGCACAAACAACAGTCAGGACCCGTCCACCCACCCGAAGGCGGAGGGAGGCAACCCTCTCGTCTACCGGTGTGAACACCAATGTACAGGCACTGAGCCGGGGGCAATGAGTATGCCCACACCTGCTCTGCGCCTCTCACCGTGAGCAACTCCAGAGTGGAAGAGAGTCCAACCCCTCTCGAGAGAACTGGTACCAGAACCCAGGCTGTGTGTGGAGGCAAGTCCGACTACATCCAGTCGGAAATTCTCTGCCTCACACACCAGCTCGGGCTCCTTCCCTGCCAGAGAGGTGACATTCCATGTCCCAAGAGCTAGCTTCTGCAGCCGAGGATCGGACCGCCAGGGTCCCCGCCTTTGGCTGCCGCCCAGCCCACATTGCACCGGACCCCTTTGGCCCCTCTCATGGGTGGTGAGCCCATGGGAAGGGGACCCACGTTGCCTCTTCGGGCTGTGCCCGGCCGGGCCCCATGGTTGTAGGCCCGGCCACCAGGTGCTCGCCAACGAGCCCCACCTCCAGGCCTGGCTCCAGCGTGGGGCCCCGGTGACCCGCGTCCGGGCAAGGGAAACCTTGGTCCATATTTTGTATTCATCATAAGGGTCTTTGAGCCGTGCTTTGTCTGGCCCCTCACCTAGAACCTGTTTGCCATGGGTGACCCTGCCAGGGGCATAAAGCCCCAGACAACTTAGCTCCTAGGATCATTGGGACACACAAACCCCTCCACCACGGTAAGGTGACGGCTCACGGAGGGGTATTTGTACAGTATTAAAATATATATATATTTTTTTTTAATTTGTACAGTATTTTTTAAAAAAAGATTTAATTGGAGTCAAGGTAAATTCTCTAATATCTGACTTAAAAACGATAAATTGGATCCAGGTGGGTAATTTTTAAAAATGCTGCAGTCCAAAACTGCACTACTTCAGTTCAGCACCATTTTCAGGGCGGCGGGGAATACACCTGTCTGAAGAGAGCGATTAACGACATGGACAATATGCCGGGATATGCATGGTGGTGCTTATTTTTCTGTGTGTCAAGTGAATGAAATTGAAAACCGTTACCCTTGTCAACATTTTGTGACAAACCTTTATGTGGTGATGACAGAATTGTGGTTAAAATAACGATGACCCAGTGACAGACTGACGACTGATGGACTGGCAGACGCGTGAAATTTACTGATGGGTCCTAAAATAGCGATGACCAACTGTAATTTAGCGATGACAAAAGCATGGTTAAAATAACGCTGATGGAGTGACAGAAGGACAATTCCAGTTTGGTTCGGCTTGACGTCATGACAGATTGACGATGACAGGCGGATTTCCCGGCCGCTGGAGAATGACGGACAGGAAAGAATTACTGACCCGCCCGCCTCTGCTGTCTCTAATGTTGTCAGTTCCCTACATAACTGTGTAAATTACAGTACTGTCCATTATAAAATTGATGTCAGCGTCACTGTTCAAAGGAAGACAAAACATGCAAAATGGTCATTAACTAACTACTGTCATTAATGACTTTTAATCAGTTTTGATTTACGAATAAAACTTTGAAATTTGCTTGGAACTTTGCAGATTTTTGCCGTTTTAATCCATGAGTGAAATGAACAAATACCGGTACTGGCAGCGGCATGCATTCTTGTGTGAGTGATTAGATTAATTTGGAATTATGCTCACAAAAGTTTTTCATTTTGCATCGTCCTTTCCCCAGCGTCGTGATGTCAGCATAAATAGTAGCAATTTGTTATTGCTTTGCTTGAAGTCAAATAATTTCCCTAGGCTCTCACTATAGTTAGTGGTGATAACAATCAGGTTGAGTATAACTCTTGAGTGGAAAATCGGTGTTACCAACTGCAGTGATGAAATGCTGTGGTCAGATTCTTCCACTGTAAACCAATGATGCAAATTGTGAGAGTGAAACGAAGATTGTTTTGAAAATTACAACTGGTGGATCATTTAAGGGTATCCTGGATGTTCTATATGTCTCCCTGCTCCAACACACGTTATTCAAATGACCAGGATCGTTCTCTAGCTTCTGCAGATCGTGCTGATGAGCTGATCATTTGAATCAGGCATGGAGGAGCAGGGAGGACAAGTAAAACATTCGTCCATTTTGTGGACAAATTGCAACAAATGTGGCGAACTAAAACACATGTTTAAACGACATATTCACACTCAATGGTAAAATGTGCGATGGTAGACCTTACCGGTTTCCTCTTCCTTTGTCGTTATCTCCATTCTTGGTCCAAAAGTTCCATATCCTGCCTGTGTGAATGCTCTTATCTGGAAAACATAGGCTGTACTGGGCTTCAGATTGTTCACGGTTGCCGATGTGGATTTGGCCCTGACTGTGGAATAGGTTCGGTCCTTCTGATCCTAAAAGTTAAATGAGAATAAATCAAACATTTTCTATTTGGGTCACAGCAAACATGAAAAAAAGTCTGGGTTTTCACATCTGGCCAGGTCAACACAAAATGGAAATACTTTCACCTAATACACTAGAACCTGAACTTTCCACCAGGTTTTGAAGTTGGATTTACCCCAAATCAGAAAAAAATATGGACCTGTTCTAATATTTGATCTTACATAAGAGAATAATGAGTGCCATCTCAGCGTACATCACAAGATTTCCGTTTAACAGGAAATGAAGGATTACCGTAACTCTACACGTTAACAGTGCTTATTTATACCCATGTTACATTGAAGAATGTTAAAATGTAATTTTTGTCTTACGATGGACACAATTTGAATCAGTATAATATATCTAGATAGATAGATAGACAGATTGCTAGCATAGCATAGGGTGTTCGTCATGTTAGCATATTTGCATGCTCTCCCTTTGCCTGTGTGGGTTTTCTCAAGGTGCTGTGGTTTCCTCTCACGATTCAAAAACATGCACAGTAGGCTAATTGAACAATCTATATTGTTCCTGGGTGTCACTGTGAGTGTAAATGGTTGTTTGTTTATGTGTGCCAAGCAATTGGCTAGCTCAGTTCAGGGTGTCCCTCGCTTACTGCCGCAAGTTAGCTGGGATCGGCTCCAGGACGCCCGTGGCTCTCATGAAAATTAAGCGGTTCAGATCATGGATGGATGGATGGATTTTAGCATACAGATCCAGGGAAACTTGCATTTTTTCTGTTAGTATTATTTTTTAATCATAGTGGGAAGTCACGCTGTCATTGAAAAGATTAATTCACAAAATTTGTTTGATATTATTTCTTTTTTTTTAGGCTAATATAGCTAATATAGACACATAAAGCATGTGCTGCCTTCATTATAAGGCTTATAGAAAGAAGGATTTTAATTTTTTGTAGCTCCAGACAGATTTTTTTTTTTTTGGTGCAATAAGGCTATTTCAACATTTTGGGTTGCCGACCCCTGATCTATGGCAAGTGCTTCCAAACACTCCCTTTTTTCAGTTTTCCTTTTTTAGGAGCCATTCTGACTGTTCAGAGCTTTAATTACTTGTATAGTATAAATTCAGCATGTCGACCTGAGATCTGTTTTCGCATTCATTCATAACATTCATTCAACATAACGCAGCCACTTCTGGCATTGATGAGTGGATGAATCTATCGTGGTGGGTGCAACTTCTGCCTGTCAGCAACGGTTCATTGTCTTAATTGAAGACATACGACATTTCAATGAAATATTTAGCCCTATACGGTAGACAGTATAACGTAAGAAAAACATTTACCTACTTTTTTATAATATTTAATTTCATATTCTGTGATGGCCCCATTGAGTTGTCGGGGCTCCTGCCATGAAAGCTGGATGCTGCGCTGCTGCACTTTTTCTTTGATGACCTCACCGACCATTGATGGTGCTGCTGAGAGAACAACATGCACAACAAGAATAAGACCTTTGTTCCAACATTCATGAAATAACTCATTATCCAGCTGTAACGACTACATCAACAAACCGTGTCCCGAAAAAAGATGAATATCCTTAGGGGGGAAAAAATGAATGAGGTGGAGACAAGACAATACTTCTATTGATTTAATTCTGTAAACATATCAACGAGTATCAAGAGTAGTTGACAGAAGCCCGAGAGCACACCTCGAAAAAATATCAATTAAGTATGTACAAAAATAATTTATTCTGATAAACTTTCATTAATCACCGTCACACTTGCATTATTAGGGCTTTGTAACCTCTGGGGAAATAAAGGGGAAACCGCAAAATGGAGTCAACATGAGGGAGCATTCACAGTGACGGAAATAGAGTTGGAGAAACAATATATTCCCCATTCAGGGTCTTAGTTAAGAGACTTTCTCAAAAATAATTTGTGGTGTTTATAAGGTCCAACTAAAAACATTCAATTTGTTCAAATGCCGACCATGCACCTTATAATCAATCCGCTGCGCCTTAAATATGGATTTTGATTTCTTAGACGTAGTATTTTAAATGTTCTGTGAAGCGCTTTGTTTACAGCTGCAGCAGTTGTGAAAGCGTTATGTAAATAAAGCTGGATTGTATTGTATTCCCTTTAGCCCCATCTAGTGGATGCATAACGTAACCACAGTCATAGTGAATGCCCCAATGAATGAAATGCTGAGCGAGGCAGCAACTGACCTGAAAGCTAAGATCATGGCGAGAATGAAAGCTGGGCAACCTAGAAACCGATTACAACGGCTACGTGAAGTACCACTTGAAAGTCTCATGGAAAGTGTGAATGCAGCACTGAGGGCGATCCCGACCGTAATGATCACGGAAACCAATGAGCTGATATACGCTTCAGCATCAGTGATCCTTGAGATGCTTGGCTATAAGAGCAACCATGGAAGCCATGAGATACGTTACCCACCGTGGAAAAGACGGTTGGAGGCGAAGATCAAGGCGGCTCGGAAAGATGTGAGTCAATTGACCGAGGCCCAGACAGGTGTGATGAAAAGGCCGATACCCGAGATGTACACCCAGATGATCATACCTGAAGCACTCGAAACTGCCAAACAAAGGCTCCAAGCCTTGTCCAGCCGCCTAAAGCGGTACATGAAAGAGAATGAGGCCAGACGAATAAACAGGCTGTTCGCAACACAACCTGTGAAAGTTTATGCTCACTGGCAGGGTCCTAACAACAGAGCTGACCCACCAAGACTGGAAACTGAAAGGTACTGGAAAGGCATATGGGAGAAGGAGGTTGCACATAACAGCAGTTCGCAATGGCTGGCGACCCTGAGAGAGGAGCACAGCAACCTTCCTGAACAGAACCCAGTTACCATAACAGTGGCAAACATACAGGAAAGAGTCTCAGATATGAAGAACTGGACAGCAGCAGGCCCGGACATGGTCCACACCTACTGGCTGAAGAAACTCACAGCACTCCATGAGCGCCTAGCAGCACAAATAAACCAGCTGCTGAGGGATGGGACTCACTCAGGATGGCTAACCGAAGGGCGAACGATCCTGATCATAAAGGATCCCTCAAAGGGTGCAGTCCCATCCAACTATTGGCCAATAACCTGTCTCTCCACAATATGGAAGCTCATGTCAGACATCATTGCGGCTAAGATAAGTGGACACATGGATCAGTACATGAGCGAAGCACAGAAGGGCATTGGTAGAGATACCAGAGGAGCCAAACATCAGCTCCTGGTTGACAGAACGGTCGCACAAGACTGCAGGTCCCGACGTACCAACCTGTGCACAGCCTGGATTGATTACAGGAAAGCATATGACTCGATGCCACATACATGGATCACTGAATGCTAAATGCAGAGAATGTCTCAGACAATGGGGAACAGAAGATGAGGCACTGGAAGAGGGACCATCATGGGAGGACAAGCCCCTACATGGGATGTACCACCGGACCATAACTGATGTGGCCGATCTCAAGAAGTCCTATCAGTGGCTAGAGAGGGCTGGCCTGAAGGACAGCACAGAGGCACTCATACTGGCTGCCCAGGAGCACGCCCTGAGCACCAGGGCCATTGAGGCCCAGATATACCACATCAGACAAGACCCAAAGTGTAGGTTGTGCAAAGAGGCACATGAGACGCGCCAACACATAACTGCAGGGTGTAAGATGCTGGCAGGGAAAGCCTAGATGGAACGCCATAACCAGGTGGCTGGTATAGTCTACCGAAACATCTGTGCGGAGTATGGACTGGAAACCCCAAGGTCAAAATGGGAAACACCTCCGAAGGTGGTGGAGAATACTGGAGCGAAGATCCTGTGGGACCTCCAGATCCAGAATGACAAGATGGTAATGGCGAACCAACCAGATATCGTGATCAAAGATAAAGGGCAAAGGAAAGCCGTTGTAGTGGATGTAGCGGTCCCAAGTGATGGAAACATCAGAAAGAAGGAACACAAGTAACTCGAGAAATACCAAGGGCTCAGAGAGGAGTTGGAGAGAGCCTAGAAGGTAAAGGTGACAGTCGTGCCTGTGGTGGTCCGAGATGAGTGATTGCAACAGATCGGACATCTCAGTCCAGAAATGTGCAGTGCTGGGAACAGCAAGGATACTGCGCAGAATCCTCAAGCTTCCTGCCCTCTGGTAGAGGACCCGAGCTGACGGGACGGACGGTGAGATGAGGAATTTTTAATTTTCATTCATCATTCATCTTCCGAGCCGCTTGATCCTCATTAGGGTCGCGGGGGGTGCTGGAGCCTATCCCAGCTGTCTTCGGGCAGTAGGCAGGGGGACACCCTGAATCGGTTGCCAGCCAATCGCAGGGCACACAGAAACGAACAACCATTCGCACCCACACTCACACCTAGGGACAATTTAGAGTGTTCAATCAGCCTGCCACGCATGTTTTTGGAATGTGGGAGGAAACCGGAGCACCCGGAGAAAACCCACGCAGGCCCGGGGAGAACATGCAAACTCCACACAGGGAGGCCGGAGCTGGAATCGAACCCGGTACCTCTACACTGTGAAGCCGACGTGCTAACCACATTTTAATTTTATATATATAAATTAATATATTAATTTTAAAAAATCACTATCACTATACATAGTTCCCAGTGGATGACTGATTAGCATGTCGGTCTCAGTGCAGAGGTGCAGAGTTCGATTCTGGCTCTGGCTTTCCCGTGTGGAGTTTGCATGTTGTTCCCGTGTCTCTGTGGGTTTTCTCCGGGGTGCTCCGGTTTCCTCCCACATTCCAAAAACATGTATGGCAGGTTAATGCAACACTCTAAATTGTCCTTCGGCGTGAGTGTGAGCGCGGATGTTTGTTTGTTTGTGTGTGTCCTGTGGCTGGCAACCAGTTCAGGACATACCATGCCTACTGCCCGATGACAGCTGGGATAGACTCCAGCATGCCCGCAACACTTGTGATGATAAAGCAGATTACAAAATGGATGGATGGATGGATGGACTACCATATAGAGTCTCTCCTTGGTTATTTAAACTGGTGTACAGGAGCTGAAACATTACTTCTACCATTATATCACTTTTTTTTAACGAGTAAATGTCCATCTATTTCTACATCTATCCAAGACAACGGACGACCTTCTCTTCTCCACAAGGACCAACAAAAACTTTCCGTCTCACTACAACTATTTTGTTCTCAGATCACGCTACATGTGTGAACGTCAGAATGACTGCTTTAAATTCGTGACACTCACTGAGAGACAATACAAGGCAAAGAAAACCCTTATAATTGATGTAGGAGACTTGTCAATCACTGCAACAAATATCATTGCATTTTCTACTTGCATTATGCAAATCTGCGCTGCTAATAATCGGTCACTAAGTGGTGATCACATGCAATCACACTGTTGTTGAAAACGAAATAAACGTATCTGGATCCAAATACATTTTGAAGTGGGGTAGCCGTTTACTTGTAAAATGTATCTGGATCCAGATGATCTTATTTTCTGCAACCAGTTGGCAAAATGATATAAAAAACATTCAACACATCATTCTTTTCGGTGTGGTGCTTCCATTATGTTGATTCACCTGAATAGAGTTAGAAACATTGGCTCGCAGAGGTCTGAATAATTTACGTGATGGCTGCATGTACTCTTGCAGAATGCAACCTATAGCATACAACTGAATACAAATCAGCCCTTTTACTCTGAGGCCCCCGACAAAATCTAAATGTTGCAGCTTGTCACACGGCATTCAGAAATTATCAAACTGTTTGTATCTGCTCCTAATTTGTGGCGAATTGTTCAAGTTGGTCAAAATAAAGGTGCTGTGTAAAAGCAGGACTGACTGAATATAAATGTGGTTAGTGGCAATTACAGTAGTACATGCAATATTACTCATATTATCTACTTGATAGTACACGATCATTTTCCATACTAAAAAGATAATTTCTGATTCCCCTTTGACTTCTTACTTTTGACTCCTGAATGTCTAAGACAGGGTTGTCAAACTCATTTTTGTTGCGGGCGACTTTGGGCTTACGTCTCAGAGGGCCGTTACGATATATTATATTATTACTTGTTACCAACAAATCTATGGATTACTAGTTTTGAAATCAGTCAAATGAACTACAATAGTTTGTTAAATTATTGTTTGAGTGTTAAAAGGGTAGCAAAAAGACACATGACAATTTGAAATTTCGGTACAGATTTTAGCAAGGATCATGGAAGCTAACACACATGATTTCCTTTCGTGGGCCACATAAAATGATGTGGCAAGCCGGATCTGGCCCCCGAGCCTTGGGTTTGACACCGGTGGTCTAAGAAAACAGTATAAATGTCACGACCGATGGTTTTGTTTCGATTTGTATTCGGTTTTGTTTCATGTTATGTCTTGTCTTCTTTTCATGCCCGTCTCGTGACGTTTTTGTATCCATCTGTTCTCATCAGCCCTTCGTGTCTACCAATCATCTCCCTCAGCCACTTGCGTCTTGTCCAGGTGTTCCTCATCGTCTCATCAGCTTGAATTTATTTCCCTGGTATGTGTTTTTGGTGGATTCTTCAGTGTTGCTTCGGTTCAAAAATGAATGCTCAATAGCTTTAACTAAGGAGAAGAAATAAGGGAAAGGGAGATGAGATCTTCTCACTTTCTTCTTCCATAATTACTTGGGGATATTCTGATGCAAGTTTTTTTTAAATGTCTGCTTTTTTCTAATTCACAGATTGATTTTTACAGAACGATTGGGGAAATTATTTTTTCTGTTAAAAAAAAAAATCTTAAATTGGGCTATCTATCATCCTTGGAAAAATTAGCTACAGATTTATTTTGATTCTTTTCTCTTTTCTTATATAGCAGGAATGGCCTACCTTTTTTGACCGAAGATCTACTTTTCAATCAACCAACCTCTCACGATCGACCCGTTACCGCACGCGCGCATACGCACGCACTGACACACACATGCCATAATGAGCGACAGCCATAACAGCGCCGAAGATCAACGAAATAGAAAAATAAAGTACCGGTAGGCACAAGAGTTTGTTGGTTTGTGAAAAGGAAATCACCGTCTACCTTCGTTGAGAACTGACGGGTAGGCATGGGATGCACTTTTGCAGCGTGTTAACTATTGTTGTTCACGTGTCCCATTTAAAAAATGCGTCTCTCGGCCCTCCAGGTTCCCATTCTTTGCCAGTGCCCTTGGTGAACTGTACATGAAACAAACTCCATCCATCCATTTTCAGACCCGCTTATCCTCACAAGAGTCGCGGGGGTGCTGGAGCCTATCCCAGCTGTCTTCGGACACCCTGAACTGGTTGCCAGCCAATTGCAGGGCACACAGAGACGAAGAACAATCAACGCTCACACTCACACCTCAGGACAATTTAGCGTGTTCAATCTGAAACAAACTCTGAATGAGAATAATAATAACAATAAAAGATATAGCGCAACAGCTCTGATTGCCAGCCGCAATTGCAGACTGCTGACGGCATAAGAACTTCCGGTGATGTAGGTGTCCTGCTTTTTTTATTTTAGTTCATTACACACAAATGTTTGACAAATATGAAATGATTTTCGGACTCCCACGATGATTTCCACATCATTCACAAATGCAACCGCTCTTTGTGACTGGATGACCAAGGATGCAGAGGTGGAACTGTTAGGGTTGTTCTCTTTGTGACCAACAGGTGGCATTCAACCATTTTGCTTTCGCCTGATACCAATACCTCTAAAACCAGCCAACTGGCTTATGGCCACGGAGCATAACTTTGAACGAGTTTTAGCACATTATGGTCCATTAGCTGGCATCTCAGGACAAAGAAGTAGTACACTATCAAGACTGTGTAAAGTGGGACATTTTGAATTGGTGGGGCGAATACTTTGAAGACCTCTTGAATTCCATCCATGTGCCTTCCTATGAGGAAGTAGATGGGGATTGGGGCGCTGATATCTCTGGGGTTGAGGTCACTAAGTTGGTTAAATAGCATTGCCATACCCTCTGTGTCAGCGCTCTTGGAGTAGAAGTTGTGGGGCTTTCTAGGTTGACACACTGCTGCAACATCGCATGGACATCAAGGGCAGTGAGGGTGGACTTGGAGACCAAGGTGGTGGTCCCTCTTTTTCAGAAGTGGGATTGCCTGGTGTGTGTTAGCCTACCTGGTGAGGTCTAGTTAGGGCTTTATCCCGCCCCTCACCCCCCAAAAAAACATGTCCATGCATGACGCTGTGGGAGAGAAGCTACCAGAATAGCTTTCATGAATAATCATTTATTTAAAGATCATTAGCTGTTGTCATTTCCTATTCACATCCACTTACTTTACGTGAACCCACTTCTAGGTGAACAGTTTACGAACCGCCGTATGTGCACTCATTCCCCCACATAGTTATGTCTGACATAGAGGGAGGGGCCAAACTGTCAGTTAAAGGGCCAGTTCACGCAACAGCATTACAAGAATTTAATTCTGGACTTGCTTTTCCACGCCCACTCGAATCCCCATTTGAGTCACCAACCATTATTTTAAGTCCGACAGTAAAAAAACAAATAAATAAAATACTGTACAACAGGCAAGCACACAATGTGGCTTATGTGAAAATTATGAAGAACGTGTACAACTTTACACGCAAAAAAATTCCTTTTATTATTGGAATATATTTTCTTTTCCTGTTCGGCCACCTGCTGTTCCTTCTCCTAAAACCATGGATGTTCCCCTTGAGGAAGACCAGCATGTCAAAGCTGGCACTGGCCAGGGCGGTCCTCTTTGGTCGGAAGATGTCGCTGACTATTAAAAACAAAACAAAAAAACAAACCTATTCACAACAGTGGAGCTCGGGAATGGGGCGTTGTATTTAATAAATAGGTCCACCTATACCTCCTTAAACTCCACCAGCGCATTTTCAATGCAGTATGCATGGTTTGTTGACCAGTAATGTGTTTGAAGCATTTTAAGGCAATTTTTGTTGTGGTGAAATGAACTTTTGACCGCCTCGCGTCAGCGCCGAAAACGTACGTAGTACGTCACACGCGTGCACATGAATAAGTAGATGCGGTCGAAAAAAGTTTAAAAAAAAAAAAAAAAACATCAGCAGACAGCAATCGAATTACTAATTCTAATGGTTTTGTTGACTTCAAAATTCATTCTGTTATGGCCTTTTCGGAATCCTCGCAAGAGGGCCATTGCCTCTGAGTTGGGGGGTTTTGCTCAGTGCATTAAACTTTCAACAGGTCACTTACGCATAACACCTGGAAATCTTTTGAGGAAATCCAATGGGGATTTGAATCTTAGCCAAAGCTTTGGTCAACCATAATCAGTCATGAATGAAAACGTGTGGCAGAACCCTGCCCACTGTTCAACAGCTCAGTTGGTTTCGGTTGCATCACTTGTTGTGTGGTAGGTTTGAAATTTTCGAGACAGGTAAGGACACAGCCCCCTAGCCAGGCTACAATGTCAATTCACACTTCCACCAAAGTAATTAGACCTGATGATAATACCTCATTAGATTGATCAGCATCTGCATTCACATTATCTTTCCTCTCGGCTTTCGCTGCCAGCATGTGTATGAGCTGAATTTCATTTAAGAGACTGTGATAAGAAGAAATGAAGGCAATCCCTCTCTAGTAATGTGCCTCCAGTGGCATGTCATGCGGAGGTGAACCAGTTCTGAATGATAAGCCATAAAAGTTTGATTAATGTAAGTTTAGTCGAGTCAGAGGTTCTAATTACAAACTTGCTCAAAATGGTTCTTAAACATAGCTCAAGCCGGCTGAATTCTGTTTGGCTTCATGCGCCAGACCAGCTGGCAGCAATTGGCATTTACAATTCAACTGGGATAGACACTCGACTTCAAGGACATGCACATTTTTCCTATGCAGGAACCAAACATAGCTATGTACCCAAAAATATCAATCCATACTTCTTTTTTCAGCTTTAGCAAGGAAGCTCAAACTTCCCTCTCCCCAGCCACTTCTTCTGGGGGGGATCCTAAGGTATACTAAAGCCAGTTGGGAGATGTAGTCTCTCCATGATGTCCTGGGTTGCCCCTGGGACATGCCTGGAACTCCAGGGAGGTGTCCAGCAGACCAAGATTTTCTCAGAGCTGTCCGGAAGTCATTTTAAATGGCCTCGCACAACTCCTCCCATGCTGGAGTTGTTGCCTCGATGATCGCCAAAGCTGCATTCCGCTTGGTCAGCCCGTATCCGTCAGCTACCCACAGCTGCTCTGTGCCTCCCACCGTGAGTAACTCCAGAGTGAAAGAGAGTCCAAACCCTCTTGAGACGACTGGTCCCAGAACTCTAGCTGTTTGTGGAGGAGAGTCTTGTCGGGACTTCTCTGCCTTGCACACCAGCTTGATCTTCTCTGCAAGAGAGGTGACATCCCATGGCCCGAGAGCTAGCTTCTGTAGCAGGAGCTCGGACTGTCAAGGTCCTCAACTTTGACCGTAATCCAGCTCACAGGGCACCTAACCCCTTTGGCCAGTCCCATAGGTGGTGAGCCCCTGTGAAGTGGGACTCGGCCAGCCCCTTTGGATGCAGGCCAGTCCACCTTGTGCTCACCAGGGAGCCGCACCTCCAGACCCCAGCCTCAAACATTATTTTTATGGGCACAAATCTTTATTCTAACAATAATCATTGTATCTTTCTAGCTTTGTTATATCTTATTTCCAAATTGGGATACCACTACACACAATGTTCCAAAGTTCTATAAACCAGACAGTGGTGGCACAGCACTCTGTAGTCGGTTTTTTTTTTTCCACATCCAAAAATCCTTTGGGGGTACTTGGCTGAAAAACAATTTCACAAGGGGTCCCAACGAGGCTTTTCATCCATACTATGACTGCTGTGGTAAATTTAACGTCAGTTTCAAAATCTGTTTTGGCAAACACGACATTTGCCCATACAGTTCCTGCGTGTTGTCTCACATGCAATTCGTTTTGACCACGATGGGCTGAAACAGGGCTACCATAGCTGCTGGAAATCGCTTGCAAAGAAAACTTGCAATGACAATAGTATCCCACTAATGACAGACCAGTGTTTTACGTACAGTATTAGCTTAGCCCCCTTTAGGGGCACGGCTGACCAGTCACTAGAAATAAAACATCCAGATCATTTCCCTCCAAAATTTACAACGTTTTAGCATACACAAAGCAGTTACCGTATTTTCACGACTATAAGGCGCCATTAAAAGTCTTAAATTTTCTCCAAAATGGACAGGACGCCTTATGGTGCGGAGCGTCCTTTGTATGCGCTGAGTTCCAAAATCTGACTGACAGCCGACACGCTGTTTATATAGAGAAAAGGCGGAAGTGACTGTGGCCAGGCATGCGGGAAAGAAGTCGTCCAATCAGGGAAGGGTGGGTGTGTATATATACATATATGGAGAGGGAGAGAGAAAGAGAGAGAGAGAGGACAGGCAAGCTGGGGAGCAGTCCGCCAATGGTGAAGGGTGGGTGTGTAAGTGGACGCTAAAGGGACGCCGCAAGCAGGTACCAACACATGTATAGAGTGTGGCAATGTGCATTGTTGCAAAACAACTCCGATTTTGGTTTCTAAGAACCCCTGAAAATAAATTCGACAAAGAGACACGCCTACGAAGCTCAGTTCAAACTTAAAGCCACCGGTTATGCTTTTGGCATGCGTACCCATCTCACAGCAGCGGTGAAAAACCAAGTCAAGCAAATGAACTCTGAGCTTGCCGTTATTCCCGGAGGCTTGACTAAAGAACTCCAACCGCTGGACATTGGCATCAACCGGGCGTTCAAAGTAAAGTTGCGAACGGCATGGGAACAATGGATGATCGATGGCAAACACAACTTTACAAAGAGTGAGAGGCAGCGCTGGGCGAGTTACGCCACAATACGCAACAACGAGAGGGAACGCGGCATTTTTGATGGATTACGGTACTTGCACAATTGTTCAATTCTTTCTACACACACACGTGCTGCCACCATGTTTTGCTCTGTTCTTTACTTTCGAATGTGGGAAAGCTTCACACGAGAGAAATGTTGACAACTTTGCTGTTGCTGCTCCTTCTTTCCGCTCGGCAATGCGTAGCCGAAGATTCCTGAACAAAGAATAGATAATGCAGACATGACTTAAATTCCAACCGACTTGCGACTCAATAGGAACGTGGACCGATGAACCGCATCAGATCTGTTAATACCGCTCACATTTACTGCAGGATCAAGGCTTGACAATAATTACGGCTATATCCCTCTCCACAAGCTCATTAACACTAGCACATGCAAATACATTTAAGTCGTTGATTTACTTTGGCAGGCTTGTGTTTTTAATTGGCATACTTTTGGTCTGATGTTTTCATACTTGATTTTCACACGCAAATAAGAGTTGAATAAATTAGTCAGTCCTTACCTGCTTGTCCAGTAGCGATGCTAACTGTAGCAAACAGCCTCTGTGTGCGGCTTAGATCAGACACCCCATTGACAGCCTCCACCTCAAAAGTGTAGTTCGCATGGGCCAAGAGGTCAACGACGTTCACGTATGTGTCCACTAATTGTGACTGTGCGGGGAAGTATCCGACATTTGGTCCACATGGTTTACATTCTTCAGGTTCCCAGCTGCAATGTTGGCAGCGAACCCTGTAGGTGACATCATTGCGGCCACCGGTGTCGGCCGGTGGGTTCCACTCTAGACTAAGCATTGTCTGGTTGATGTTGTAGACTAGATTCTGTGGTGCCGAAGGAGGTCCTGTCAGGAATGGACATAGAAGAAACCAGTGTGAGATTATTTCAGATATTTCTGACAGCTCAGTGTATCAGAAAATGTTTATGTCATCAAGATTAGAAATTACGATAAGTGAAGGTATAGAGCATGGGTAGAGAAAGAATCTTTCCACATATCTCAAATTCTTATCAGTGTCCTGGAAATGATCTCTTAGGCTGCTGAGATACTACCGAGGATCTCAAACGCAAGGACACTTATCATCCTCTCTAAACAGCCCTTACGGGAGCAGCCAGTTTTGTGAAGGGTCTGTCTGATTAATCAGCTACTGCCTACTTTACTCCACCACTCAGTACTGTAGTGTGTCCGAAAGCAAGTCGAGCTTTCCGTTACCATGACTACTGCTGTGTGTGAATCCTGAGTGAAACAATGCTACCCAGAAAGTAGAGTGGTTCAGCATGTTTGAACCAGAGCAGAATCCAAGAGTAAAATCGAGAGCACAGAGACTCCAGAGAAAGTGTGAGAGTTCTGAGAGTATAATTATAAGCCCTAGTTCCTATATATTTGACAATACATAAAACCATCTTCCAACAAAATATACATCCATTTTCTACCGCTGATCCGAGGTCAGGTCGCAGGGACAAAAGCCTCAGCGCAGAAGCCCGGACTTCCCTCTTACCAGACAGCCACCTGTTCCAACTCTTCCCGGGGGATTCTAAGGCATTCCCAGGCCAGACAGGAGACATAAGGGGTGTTCACACAGCACACATTTGCATCAGTGCTGCGCCGATGTATTTTGTTGCGATATAACTTACACTAGTGTAAATTTTGTGGAGCGTACACACGTAAAAAGCTGCTTATTAAAGAGAAGCATGTTAACCTCGGTGCAGCCCCACTTGCGTTCACATGGCAGTTTCTGCAGCCGTGCAATACGATATAAGTAATAATACGGAAATAAAACATGCACATGCGTAAAGTGTACTGTACTTTCTTTTCCCCGCCTTGTTTGTGAGATATCGAAAAACCGTGGTTTATACTTCTCCAGACAAATCAACGCTGTGGTCTATCAGACACCGGAAAAGGATGAGAGAGAGAAAGGAAAGATGACAGAGGTACAACAGAACGCGAAAGTAACACATTTTACTTGTATGTAATCAACTCTTCTCACGCGTAGCGAGTATACTCCTGTAGCGTTCATTCGTCCCATTTTATATCGATGCTACCCCGCAAACGAGCTTCTACTCCGGAGTAAATTTTTAAACCACCAGGGTTACATTTGCTCCGGCTTGAGCTGTTTTCAGAGGCTACACCGGTATAACTTTGTAGTTGTGAACACTCTACAGGGGGCAGCTCCGGTTCTACACCAGAGTAAAAGTTGTCGTGTGAACACCCCTATAGTCTCTCCAGTATGTCCTGGGTTGTCATTGCCTCCACCTGCCGGTGGGACATGCCCGAAACACCTCACCAGGGAGGCGTGCAGGAGGCATCCTAAAAAGATGCCCGAGCCACTTCATCTGACTCCTCTCGACATGACCGAGAAGTGCGTCTTGACCTGCGTCAAGCGTGACAGGATGCAACAGAGAATCCAGTAATTTTTCAAAATAAAACATCTTTCAGATTCTAAAATGAATGAAATGCAAGTAGTTATTTGTTCTTTCTGTGCAGCCCGGTACCAAATGACCGGTACCGGTCCATGGCCCGGGGGTTGGGGACCGCATCGCTACGCCCCTGGTCGCTCTCTGTTTATCTATTTACTTTAGTGCTTTCCTCATCACGACTGTGATCCTTGACTCACACATGGTGAGGAAGTCAGCTCAGGTTCCTAGAACTCATGTGAATTGTGAACATATGACCATCTACAAATTCACGAAGCAATATTCATGTGGGACAATGATTACATAGTACATTGCATGTTCACTTTGCATTTCAGTCTTTTTTGCTTTGTTGTTTTGTTTTGTTTTTCTTTCCCGCTCCGTCAACCACGTGTCAAATAAACGTTTCAATTTCTTTATATAAGGAGAGTGCCCTGTGACTGACACGTGATCACTTCAGGGTTTAGGTGCGCCAATTGCCTAAAGTCAGCTGGGGTAGGTGGAATTCCTCATGGCTTCCTTGCTGACACAAGCACTGCCCACAGTCTTTGCATGATCGATACCTAGTCTCTGATGTGTCTACGCTCTCCTGCCCATGGAGAAATGGCCATTCCATTTCAGCCACAGAGTTTTCTACAGGAATGGCTTACACAAGCAAAACAAAACCGTTTCTTTTTCCACTGGCTTTTATCCATTTTAATGCAGCAGGGTTTTGGAGTTTCATGTCCCTACATAACGTCTTGGTTTCTACTTAATCCTCCCTGACACATTTTTAATCCCAAAGCACCGGAGACCCTGTTTGCTATTTTCCTAAGGCCAATGCTTTGGGAGATTAACAATCCTGAAAAAGATCTGCCAATCAAGCAGTGTAAATTTATTTTCAATTACAGATCTATTCTGGCCAGCACAGGAAAGGAGTCACGGTGATTCTTTCTTACCCTGACTTATATGCACGGAAGGATAAAATGTTCAGAAACGATCCCAAAATTTTAAGACGACAGCAGAGGATGAATTGCACCTATTCAAATTTAAATACAGATTTACATAAATGTATGGTTTCATCAAGTGTGTTTGAGAACTGAAATAATGGCGGGTGAAGAAGTGCATGTTTTTTTTTCCTCTGTATTGCAAGGCCCTCGGTCATACTTGCGTTTTCCTTTCTTCCATCAGATTGATTTTTGTTCTGACATAGAGCACTTATTTTTAATGGCAAAAAAATCGAGACTGGGGAAAAAAAATTGCACAGATTTAATTGATGACTACAGTTTCCTTGACCATCTTGACTCAAATGCAGTATTATTCAACACTAATGGGATTCTCCCTTGGACATCAATAAATGATCAGTCACAATTCATAAAACAATAAAATAAAGCTGTGAAAACCTCTTCAGAAATTAATTAATTGTAGGATCAGATGTTCTTTTGATAGGAAATATGGTAAATCTATCTTCTAATTGCTTGTATATGAATAGTTTATCTTCTGGAGTGTCTACCCACCAATCAAGTCTGAAATTACACAACCAAGCAAAGCATTGGGCGGGGTTAGTTTTGCAAAGGGGCACATGAGAAACTGAAAAGCTTGCCGAGGGGCCAACCCAACATGTTAAACTCAGTTTTGTTGTACACTATTTTTAATGTATTGAGAAAAAGCATATTGACTTGTTTTGATAAAATCCTACACACATGTTTAAAATTAGGAAACACTCATAACGTTCCTAGTAAGGACTCTCAAATGTATACAGTGTAGATAAGTGGGAAGTACAATTTTACTGACAGTCACTGGCGTGCTGGCCATTGGGACTTTCGGGAAAATAATTTCCGCCTTACAAACACCCCTCCTCTCCATTGTCTATTATGTTTAGGCAAGTGACAGCCGCTATTCACACCCCCCTACCACCCACGGCAGCAAATGCCCCACCCTCTGTTGTCTATTACATTTAGGCACGTGATGGTCCACTGTCTCAATTGCCCCACACACCCATATCCACCCCCACTAATGACGACTGATGTCCCCGTTACCCCAACCCTCCGATTGGCAGTGATGCATAATAATAAAAGAATGACTTTTAATTGACCTGAAATGTCTGGTCTATGAAACTGTAGATTTGGGTACAATACAGTATTATCAGTCCAAATCCTCTTGTGTCCAGGAAATGAGACAGTTCTTCACATTAAGACCAGTGTTGTCATGTTTCGAGTTTCTTTTTTGGAAAAATATTTGCTAGATAGGTCGGGCTAGTCACTAAATATAGTGAAAACATTGTTGAGCTGGCAACCACGCAAACAAGTCGTAGCTCTTGGTTACTATTTTGCTGACACCAATGTCTGTAAGTGTGCCCATAAAATAAAAGTACAGCAAAAAAAGCAGTGTATTTTACTATGACTACATGGTCTCTTTTGAGGGCCAGTCAGAGATAGTGAGGCGGCCAGATGTGGCCCCCAGCCCATACTTTGCCGTGGGGTGTTATATAACATACAGTACATATATACGCATTACTCATTGATAAGTGTAATTCCGTGGCTTAGAAGAACTGCCTCCGAGAATAAAAACAATCAAAACAATCGTTCTTGTAATCTTTGTGGGCACTCGCTCCTCCGCAACCACCTAGCTCCGCCCCTGGCCATTACGGTGACAAACGCTATACTTGCTTTTGACCTGGATATACTGTAGATGATTTGGGGTGAGCAATGGCTGATTGACAAAACCAAATCTCAAAGCATGCACATCAGTGAGGCTCAAATAATAGGGTGTAAAGTACCCATAAGTGTTAGTTGCTTAACTTATTCAAAGCCTTTGACGTCAATTAACGCATAGTCCCCGCCTCCCCATGATGTCTAAAGGTGTCAATCACGTTTTTTCATGGGGGAGGGTGCAAGAGAGTCTGATGCAACTTCTCACTGAAGGAGCAGGCTTGACTGAAAGAAATGGCCAGCAGGTGGCAGTGGTGCAAAAGACCACCATTGTTCAATTTGCACTTTCGTTCATCGTTCAATAGTTTTGTTATGTGCAAACAAATTATTTTGCTATAAAACATTTTTTGTGTTGTTGTTTTATAGGAGGAACACATTATTGAGGTATTTGAGCTGTTATAAGAGCAAAAAATAGTGTCAAACTTGAAATGGTGCATAAAATTAATGCTTTTACAAAAAGCTAATTTTCTCTGGATTTCTGAAGAAAATTCGGCCTTTTTCATAAAACTTAGCAATTGTCTAATGCTGATTGCCAACGAAAAAAGAAAGATAGAAAGAAACTGTTTTTTTCTGCTGAGAGAAGAGCATCTCACCTTTCGTCTGACAGGTCGCATGTAAATAGCTGTAGAACAGAAAATTCTGCGGGCCTTGCAAATCAGTCAAAATTCATTAAAATGTGAGATTGAGGAGTTTGCTCCAGTGAAAAAGGGTGGTATTCAATGAGTTAATGTGGTATTCTGACAAACTCATGGAATTAAGACACCTGGATTTTAAATTGTGGCCAAAAAAGTGCTTCTATTGATCTCATTCAATATCTCATGTAAATAAATACTGTATTTTCCATACTATAAGGCGCACCTAAAAGCATTCCATTTTCTGAAAAGCCGACAGTGCGGCGTATAATCCGATGCGCCATATACGTGGATCAATATTTTGATTTCTTGGACGTAGTATTTTTAATTTTCTGGAAAGCGTTTTAAAGCTGTATCGTAATGTATTTTATTGAGTGTGGCTCCATCTAGTGGCTGAATAATGCAAGCACAGCCAGGGCTGTGTATAAATAAAGCTGTATTGATTTGTATTTCCTTTAGCGTATCTCCATCTGGTGGATGCATAACACAACCCCAGCTTTTATTCTGTAATGAGATATGGTCATACCTCGGTTTTCGACCATAATCCGTTCCAGAAGGCTGTTCGAAAACCGAAACCACACTCTTTTTAAAAAAAGTCTTTACTGAACACATCTGCTCACAATGGAACGCTACACGAGGAAGCGTCACTTCCTCGTGTAAGGAAGGCAAGAGGAGTCAAGTGGCGCATTGCAGTGCGCTTAGTGTTGTTGAGAACCAATTTTTGGTTGTAATCCGAGGCATAAAAAATTGGAAATTTTTGGTCAAAAACCGATTTGGTTGAGAACAGAGACATTCAAAACCAGAGGTTTGGCTGTATATGAAAACCGTTTTAAAAAGGCCATTCATTGAAGGTGCACCTGATACTCCGATGCACCTTATAGTGTGGAAAATACGGTATTTAGAATAGCTGAAAGAGTCAGATAATCCCTGGAAGAATTCCTGAGAAATGTGTTACATAAAAGAACCAAGTACTAAATTGAACTTGGACTTCTACCTCAGTCATCTTTGATCCTTGATAATAGGTTTTTCAAAAACATTCAGACTGACATTCAGAACTTTTGTTTTTTAGTCCATGTAGGTTATATCTAACATCAACCACTCGCAACGTTTTACTTAATTTCGCCAATTAACCAGAGCCAAGAAGTCACATGACCACACACAAAGTCTCTGTGGCCTAACACAGAAGCAAGGTTTTCAAAGTGGCTACCGTATTTTCATGACGATAGGGCGCATGTAAAGGTCTTAAATGTTCTCCAAAATGGACGGGGCGCCTAATCTACACGCTGAGTTCCAAAATCTATGAATTTTGCTGTGTGACTTCGATGAGCGCTCGGCTTAACTATCTGATGTTATGCAGACACACTGCTTATAACGAGGAAAGGCGGATGTATCTGGGGGAGGTATGCGGATGTTAAAGGGGAAGGGTGGGCATGAAAGAGGACACTAAAGGCATGCCCACCAGTAGGAGGTTATAATGCATTGGGAAAAACAACTTCAGATCTCGGAAAATGGCACGTATGAAAAGACACGCCTGCAAAGCACAGTTCGAATTTCAAAGGATCAGTTACGCGGAGGAACATGGCAATCGAGCAGCCGCAAGAGAATTTAAGATAAACAAATTCATGGTTCGCAAGTGGAGGAAGCAGGAGAATGAGCTTCGCCGAGTCAAGAAGACAAAGCTGAGTTTCCGTGGAAACAAGGCGAGGTGGCCCGGGTTGGAAGACCAACTGGAGCAATGGATTCACGATCAAAAGACAACTGGGAGAAGCGTATCTACGGTCACCATTCGACTGAGGGCAAAACACTTGCAGAAGAATTTAAAATTCAACATTTTCAAGGATTGTCTTGGTGCCAACCATCCATGTGGACTAGGATTACCGTGGCCCAGCATCTTCCGGCAGACTACAAGAAAAAGCTGGCCACCTTCCGCTCCTGCTGCCGTAAAAAGATTGCCGACAAACACATCCAGCCCAACCACATCAGCAATGAGGTGTCGCTCACTTTCGACTTCCCGGTGAACCACACAGTCGAAAAACAGGGGAACAGCACTGTAGCGATATGAAAAGTCGGCTTTTACTGTTGTGCTTGGAAGCCTTCGCAATGGACAGAAACTGACACCTATGGTGATTTTTAAGAGAAAGAAGACTGTACCGAAAGAAAAGTTTCCAGCTGGAGTGTTCACTAAGGCAAATCAAAAAAGGCCGGCTGGACGAGGAAAAAATGAGAGAGTGGCTGAGTGAGGTATATGTGAAGAGACCGGATGTTTTCTTTCCCCCATGCCTGGATGAGGATTGATCCAAAAATAATGTGAGTATATTTTTAAATACTTCAATAAAATACCACAAACTCAATGTTGCTCCCGTTGCCTTTTGAAAAACGCATGCTAGCGAGCATGCATGCTACCATATTTTTTTAAGCTAGCATACATTGTACCATGCCTGCATCCAATAATGCAGTGCCTCTTGTGTATGTATTAAGTCCACAAATACCACAAAAGCAAAACTGACACTGCGCCTTTTAATACGGTGAGCTGAATGGTCGTGAAAAAAATAAAACTACTACAGTGAAACTCCTCTACAACGAAACCTACATGGGCGAAAATACCCCCTAGTGTGAAAAAATGCATACATGAAAGCCATTCCTACTTTTCTGCTCCCCCTATGACGAAAAATCCCCATTCCGTTATACGAAATATTTTTCTCTGCTCTTGCCTCGCAACAAGACTCACTACAATGAAAACATGCATTCCGCAAAAATCTAATCCAAACTCAGTGACCTCTTCTGCTTCGTTTGGAAACAGCAACAACAACCACCACACTGGTTTACACATGCACACAAGTCCAGGAAGTATTTGTCATTGTTAGTTTTAGACACAGCACAAACGTAACATTGCTCAAATGGCTACGAAACGGACCTTTGCAGACCAAGGAGTTAAGAAAAGAAATGCATTGACGCTTAAAGACAATATAAAAGTAATAAAAATTAAAGATGGCGGCCCGGTAGTCCAGTGGTTAGCACGTCGGCTTCACAGTGCAGAGGTACCGGGTTCGATTCCAGCTCCGGCCTCCCTGTGTGGAGTTTGCATGTTCTCCCCGGGCCTGCGTGGGTTTTCTCCGGGTGCTCCGGTTTCCTCCCACATTCCAAAAATATGCATGGCAGGCTGATTGAACACTCTAAATTGTCCCTAGGTGTGAGTGTGAGTGCGAATGGTTGTTCGTCTCTGTGTGCCCTGCGATTGGCTGGCAACCGATTCAGGGTGTCCCCCGCCTACTGCCCGAAGACAGCTGGGATTGGCTCCAGCACCCCCCGCGACCCTACTGAGGATCAAGCGGCTCGGAAGATGAATGAATGAATGAATGAAATTAAAGATGGAGGAATCAAAGTCAGCCTTTGAAGCATGACATGCCAGAAATTGATGTAAGTGAAAGTGAATCCATCCATCCATCCATCCATTTTCCGAACCGCTTGATCCTCACTAGGGTCGCGGGGGGTGCTGGAGCCTATCCCAGCTGTCTTCGGGCAGTAGGCGGGGGACACCCTGAATCGGTTGCCAGCCAATCGCAGGGCACACAGAGACAAACAACCATCCACACTCACAATCACTCCTAGGGACAATTTCAGAGAGTTCAATCAGCCTGCCACGCATGTTTTTGGAACGTGGGAGGAAACCGGAGTACCCGGAGAAAACCCACGCAGGCCCGGGGAGAACATGCAAACTCCACACAGGGAGGCCGCAGCTGGAATTGAACCCGGTACCTCTGCACTGTGAAGTTGACGTGCTAACCACTAGGGAAAGTGAATGTCGATAGTAAATTTAGCAATTTCTTTTCCGTTTTTTTTTTCTACACTGGCTATATGAAGTGCCAAATAAGTGTATGCTCATATTTATGCACTACGTATTGGAATGAAAATAAAGAGTACACACATACTGTACGTTTTGTGTGTGTGTGCGTGCATGTGTGTGTGTGTGTGCGTGCGTGTGTTTACATCTGAGATAAAATTTGCTACAGTTAAAAGCCTCCTGTTGTGAAAAATGTCTTGTTGCAAATAGGATTTCGCTGTAGAGGAGTTTCACTAAATGCTCACTGTAACTTAGCTAATTATTTGGAGGACTACATTTTTTTCCTTTTAATTGAGTTAGATTTTTCAAAAATAACAGTACTCTTACGTACTTTTACAATTTTGGGCTACGCTACCCTCCTCTGGCTGGCACACGTGCTTGTGCTTTATTCATTTCAATTCTAAGGCCGTATCCCACTCAGTGGTGAAGGGTTGCAACTGTTTGCGAGTGTAGCGCATGTCGATTAATTCTGTAAGGACACCCTTGAAGTTCGGACCCAAAACCTTCTCAAATTTGGTCATCTTTATCTTTTAGTCAAACGGGAGACCCTGCGCATTTCCAACAACACTACAACATGGCTGAAGGAAATAAATAAGAAAAATAATGAATTCACCTCATCTGATGCAAAACAAGCTATGCATGAAAACAATGATTGGGAAGAGATTAAGCAACGATCAACACCATGTCCTGGTCCTTGTAATATATTTTGCACAAAGCAGCACTGGTGATGTCATTTTAAGTTATATTTTACAAATTGTTGAAAAATATATGTTTAATATTGTTTCATGTGACTCCAAAAACAGATACAGACATCACAATTGTGACATTAGGTCTTGGTTTGATCCATGGCAAAAAACAATGCAATGAAATTCAGCCGTTCGCATAATATCTCACTGTAGCAGTCTCTTACGGAGACTCACACCCACACACAACCGACTTGGCCTACTTAAGCAGTTTCAGGGGGAAAGAGTGATCCTTTTTCTCATATGGATGTCTCTGGCTGCATGCCAAGGACAGAAAAAGAAAATCAAGGTGATGACGTGAAAGAACCGTCCATTTGCCATTTGCCTACTGGCCCCTTGCAGCGTTGGAGGAAAATGTCACCGATCTAATGTAACGTCCTCATTCGCACCTGGATGGTTGTGTAAGAACTGCCAAGCCATGTTCTTTGACTTCTCCAATGCCTTTAACACCATCCAACCTTTTCTGTTTCTGAGACATCATTCCAGAATCTCCTGACTCTACATATGTACGTAACTACGTCTCAAACAGGCCCATGATGTGGGGGCTTGGGGAGCGCACTATTGGATATCGAGGTCAGTAATGCTGGCGCACCACAAGGACCTGTTTCGTTTTTATTCCTCTTTAGCTTGTACACCTCGCAGTACCAATACAGCTCTGGATGACATTTTCTGACTCTGCGGTGGTGGTGGGAGGGGGTGTATAAATGATGGATAGGGACTCGAGACATATGACCGAGGGACACGCTTTCCCATCTCCAACAGGCTACCAAAAACAATGGTTTAGGCCAGGGGTGTCAAACTAATTTTTGTCGTGGGCCATGTTTTAGTTACCGTTTCCCACGGAGGGCCGTTATGACTGAAACCACATAAAGAAGTCGAGAATACCAGTTGACTCCAATTTTGTTTAAGTTACTGTCATGACAGGCTTGGTTACAAGAAAATGCTTACAACATCCTTCTTATTTATTAAAGATGAGAATTTGAAAATCTGGGACAGATTTTAGAAGGCATCATGGAAGTTGGAATGTTTGATTTGCTTTTGCGGCCCACATAAAAGCGGGCCAGATCTGGCCCCCGGGCCTTGAGTTTGACACCTGTGGTTTAGGCCATCTTGCATCCTGTTCTCTATTCATTTTTAATGACAATTCCTGATGAAAATACTCCTAGACACTGTAATAACGGTTCTATTTATTCCACATGTACAACCAATATTCAGCATTTACACGCTGTTTATACGATTACCCAGAATCATGTCATTTGTCATTGTTCAGTTATGATGTCGATGTACATTGTCAGGCGCACGTACGCTGCATACTAATAGTTTGCAGATGTTTCATACACTATTCTTACTGGGTGTATCATAATATGTTGCTAATCACTTTTATTAATTGTATAAATACTGCTCTAGCATAATTAGACTGTATTTATAACTTCCTACAGAGCAGCAGGCATCATCTCGTCTTTTTATTCATCTTCCTGCTTTGATTAGATTTAAGTTTCTATTAATACTTTTGTCCTTGTATTCTTTTGGGGGGGTTTCACTACTGTTGCTCATATGTTACTGTATATTTGTGAATATTGCTTCTGTGAAAATGTTATTTCCCCCACAAATAAAGTATTTTTTGATTGAACGATCAATTTTAGCATGGTTCAAATTTTGATGTCCTGATTATAATTCGAACCTTGCTAAAATTCCCTGCCGCTCAGCCTGGGCAGGAACGCTGACTTCAAAATAATTCACCTTGCTCCTCTTCACTTATTCAATTGGTTAAATTACTTTCAATGTATTACTCTTTGTTTTTGTTTTTTAATTCAGGGTTTATCCTAATAATTCGTTTGTACGTAATTACAGCACATTGAAGGTGAAATTTACCCGAGGTTTTGGCGTCCTTTATAGTCATGGTACTCATAGTATGTAGTCAGTTGTGAAATCTGTACTAGTCAGCGTCTCAAGTATCTTGGTGGCCCAACACAGCGCCATAGTGGCCCAGAGGCCACCATTAATGTCGGATTCTCTCTGGTTTTTTTTCCCCAGAACAATTAGTGCTGCGGATTTAGCGAGTTAGCGTACAGGGATTTCAAGAATAACATATGAACTATAATACCGTATTTTCACGACTATTCGACGCATCGTACTAATGGCCGCAGTCTCATTAATGCGTGACATTTCTGTATTTTACACATACACAGGACGCATCGTACGAATAGCCGCAGTTTTACAGTGGTAAAACATACGCCAGCTTAAACATACGGCATGCATGCGCGCACTCTAACACGTTAGCTTGAAGCATACGGTAGCATGCCAAGACATACAGGTAAGATAAAAACACGTTTTTAAAAAGGCAACGAAAGCAGAACTGAGTTCGGGTGTATTTTATTTAGCCATCGTACAATGTTCTCACGTTTTTCGATCAATCATCACCCAGAAATCCATCAAAGTCCTCATCCTCTGTATCAGAAGCAGAGGACTGCACATCTCAGTTGTCATTGAATGCATCACTAGTGTGAGTTGCTACGCATTGCCGAGCGGAAAGAAGGAGTAGCAACAGCAAAGTCAACATTTCTCTCGTGTGAAGCTTTCCCACATTTGAAAGTAAAGAACAGAGCGAAACATGGTGGCAGCGCGTGTGTGTGTAGAAAGAATTGAACAATTGTGCAAGTATCGTAATCCATCAAAAACGCCGCGTTCCCTCTCGTTGTTGCGTATTGTGGCGTAACTCGACAAGCGCTGCCTCTCACTCTTTGTAAAGTTGTGTTTGCCACCGATCATCCATTGTTCCCATGCCGTTTGCAACTTTACTTTGAACGCCCGGTTGATGCCAATGTCCAGCGGTTGGAGTTCTTTAGTCAAGCCTCCGGGAATAACGGCAAGCTCAGAGTTCATTTGCTTGATTTGTTTTTTCACCGCTGCTGTGAGATGGGCACGCATGCCAAAAGCATAACCGGTGGCTTTAAGTTTGAACTGAGCTTCGTAGGCGTGTCTTTTTGTCGAATTTATTTTCAGGGGTTCTTAGAAACCAAAACCGGAGTTGTTTTGCAACAATGCACATTGCCACACGCTATACAAGTGTTGGTAATGGCTTGAGGCGTCCACTTACACGCCCACCCTTCACCATTGGCGGACTAGCTTGTCTGTCCTCTCTCTCCCTCTCTCTCTCTCTCTCTCCCTCTCCATATATGTATATATACACGCCCACCCTTCCCTGATTGGCCGACTTCTTTCACAGTCACTTCCGCCTTTTCTCTATATAAACAGCGTGTCGGCTGTCAGTCAGATTTTGGAACTCGGCGCATATAAAGGACGCTCCGCACCATAAGGCGTCCTGTCCATTTTGGAGAAAATTTAAGACTTTTAATAGCGCCTTATAGTCGTGAAAATACGGTAATAATAATAATAACTATCCAGAACATTTGGCAATTCTGGTATTATGTACTCACGTATTTCTAAAAATATATATTAAAATAGATCCATTATATTCACTTATAAATTAAAAAATGGAATCGTGTATTCAACTGTGGGTCAGAAAACATGTTTGAGATGTAATCTTAAATTTGATGTAGCATTACAGACTAACAAGCTAGCCCCTCTCATTAATGAACACACAAATGTCTTGTCTTCAGAATTAATTGACCAAAATTCACACACAAAATCTTGTGGCAAGGTGGTAGAACTAACTAACTGCATATTTTCTGTCACTTATCGGTTTCCATCCTTTTTGTAATGGATGCTAACCAGCATTAGTGCAGACTTACTTGTACAGGCCGCAGAAGGAGGGTCAGAGAAAGCTCGGTAGTAGCCGTCATCACAGTCGCAGCGCCGGGAGCCCTCACGGTCAACAAAGCTGTGCATCGGACAGCGAGAGCACTGGAGATCCTGGGAAGAGGTTTTGTAGTAACCGCGACCGCACGCTGTCGAGAAAGTAAAAAGAGACAAAACAGGAAAAGTCAGACAGCTACATATAAATATAAATGCGCTTAATTATACAGCCCAGAGAGCCTTAAGGTCTTAGATGCATGATGTATAAATGTAATACTATATATCATATTTTCCCATCCCACTTAAACTCTAGACATGACATACAGAGTAAAATTTGGTATGTTCTAATCATACATACATACTGTACATCCATTTTCCGATCCGCTTCATCCTAACAAGGGTCGCAGGTTGCCAGTCAATCGCAGGGCACACAGAGAACAACAACCATCCACGCTCACACTCACACCTGGGGACAATTTAGAGTGTTCAATCAGCCTGCCACGCATGTTTTTGGAATGTGGGAGGAAACCGGAGTACCCGGAGAAAACCCACGCGGGCCCAAAAAGAAACATGCAAATTCCACAGAAGGAGGCCAGAACCGGAATCGAACCCTGCACCTTCGCACTGTGAGGTTAATACGGTAACCACTGGACCACCGGGCCGTCTCTAACCATACAGCACATTTAAATTCAGAGGGAACCAATAGAGGATGTAGAAGGGGTTTCAATTCCAAGCATGATTCCACTGTACACGTTGTACTTCTGTTTTTCTGTTATATTTTTTTTCACTGGGATAATTACAAGCAGAGTAAAATCCTGTTTTGATCACAAATCCTTTTTTTTCTTTCAACTTTTCACAGGTTGAGGGAAGAAATTTAATTTAGGCAAAGGTGTGGTATTACTGTACTACCTACACGATTGGACTGTATATTTTCAATCAGATGATGTTGAATTAAAACCTTTCGTGAGCGTCTGCACTTCTCTGATGTTATTTTGACGAATTATGTGGTTATTGCTTACCTTCTTTTGATATAAAGCATGGCTTGAATCTGCTTACTGACAATGCCAGTTCTAGAAGGGTGAAAACTATCTCGTTGCAATGTTGATGTTTAGCTGCTCTGAATGTCCACACCGACAGTATACTCAGACACCGTCACCACACTTCAGTCTTTAGTGGGGCACATGAAATGCACGGGGAGCAACATTATTCTGACCCTACAAACAAATGCATGCGTTGCTCGGAGGTAACTGTGCAACTCCTACAGATTGTGTGAGAAACACAATTTTATTAATCATGTCTGTCTTCAGACAGGACCACTCACAATTTGTGATACCGCTCAATGCAATGTTGTCATGTTTGTTTCACGCGGTGTACTGTAACATAACGCTGTACTGATTTGCTTCGTTGGTCATAATTTTTGCCAAGTGAGCACAAGCGCAACACTGCACTATGGTGCAGTATTCCCCCCCCCTCTAAAACACTTTCAAAAAATGATGGATGATTCATTTTTTTGGTGACAAAATCTGTTGAGTTATGTTCTTCTCGCCCGTGTGTGACGCACCCGTTGCTTCCGCCCTCTGATTTGTCATTGGCTGGCTTCAGTTGACTTGCCACGGCAAGTATAAAATTGGGTTTGTGGTTGGTTGGCCTTAGTGTTGCATTCGCATGTGCAAGCAGTTTCAAGCAGTCAAAACCTAAATTGTTGATTTTGAGATATGAATATCTTGAACATTCATATCTATATATTGATAGTCGAATAACATCTTCAGCCACATAGCAAAAAAAATGTATCCACATAAATAAGTGCTCTTCCTACACTGCCCCCTTGTCCCAAGGTGTCCCCCAAGGTTCCGTACTTTGTCCTCTTCTCTTCATCCTCTAACTTTTACCCCCCAGCCAAATCATTTGTCATCATGGTCTCCGCTCCCACTGCTACGCTGATGACGTACAATTTTACAGCTCCACCAAATCCATCACCCCATTAACCTACTCCACCCTGTCTGTCATATTAAATCCTGGATGTAAATAAAGTTTCTCATTCTCAACTGCACTAAATCTCAACTGCTAATAATCGGCCTGAACTCCCTGACCCAAACAGCCTCCAACTTTAACCTCACAATCGACAACTCCACCCTGTCCTCCTCCTCTCACTGTCGCAACCTTGGTGTCCATTTTGATAAAAATCTCTCTTTCGACCAACACATCACCCAAATCACCAAAATTGCTTTCTTCCACCTCAAAAACATTTCTCCTCTGTCGCTCACTTTCTTTCACGCCGCTATAAACCTCGTTTGCGCCGTCATCACCTCCCGCCTTGAATACTGCAATAGTATTCTCCATGGTATAACATCCAAATTCCTTAATGAACTACAGTACATCCTGAATGCTCTGTTCTTGTAGTAAAGTGTCTGAGTACTCTGAAAAGTGCTTTCAAATAAAATGTGTGTGTGTATGTGTGTGTGTGTACACATACATAGACACACTTTGATATATCACTATATATATACAGTAGATAGATAGATAGATAGATAGATAGATAGATAGATAGATAGATAGATAGATAGATAGATAGATAGATAGATAGATAGATAGATAGATAGATAGATAGATAGATAGATAGATAGATAGATAGATAGATAGATAGATAGATAGATAGATAGATAGATAGATAGATAGATAGATAGAGGGATATCTTATCTTATAACAGAACAACTGTTAGCAAGTTCTGCTACTTAGACATAAAATAGGCCAATAAACAAGTGTACACAATATAGGTTAAGACACTGTCACTTAAGAATCCATATGATACAGTGTGGTGAAGTTATCAACATTTAAGTAGCACTTCCTGTTTGTGATGTTGTGAAACAGAATTGGTGCCATTTACGGAAAATGTAGCCTAAAACACTCTAATGAAATTTTGGTGGAACAGGCTATGGCCATTTGGGACAATGTACATGCAGACAATAATAATAACAACAATAAAAGTGATCATTAATGAACACTGCTAAACGAACTTACAATACCGTGCACAGGGTAGCCCCAAACTCTATGCCGTGTCGCACATTCCGTTTCATACAGACACGTGACACTGCGTAAGTAACGTAAACTCGTTTTTCGCACAAAACATGGTACAAAGTATGAAAATTAGTCACCGTAATATAGGTTGAAATACTAAGGACTTTGTAGCATTGCCTAAAGTGATAAAAATACAATAAAAATTCAATCAAAAAATGTTACTTTTCATATATCTGTGACTCCAGTAACTTGGTGAGAGGGCCTGGCCCTTATTGCCCCCTCTTGGCTACGGGTCTGCCTAAACACTATGCACAAACCATAGCTTAATATTGAAAGGAAATGCTTTTTCCTGTCATTGGAGGGGGTTGAAATCTATATATATATTGCGCGTCGTCCCGCACGCCGTCTGTCCTTCCGTCTGTCCGTCCGTCTGTCCCTTTTCAAAACGTACCTACTTCACCGCGCCGCTGCGCGCCGCCACTGCGCCGCTCAGGCAGTGGCTCACTACGATCGCGCGGGCATCTTAGCGAAAAAATGTTGTCTACCCACAAGCATTGCAATGAAATTGTTAGTTATTTACTAGAGCTAAACATCTCTTTATTTTCGCGATAAGCAATGAAGATGAACAAAAAGTTGAACCAAGCAA
Source organism: Hippocampus zosterae (assembly GCF_025434085.1). Classification (NCBI taxonomy): domain Eukaryota; kingdom Metazoa; phylum Chordata; class Actinopteri; order Syngnathiformes; family Syngnathidae; genus Hippocampus; species Hippocampus zosterae. Next base: position 10,887,611 of record NC_067469.1, read on the forward strand.
CAACACTTTTGTGGGCCGAAGGCCCACCTTACCAGCCTTCCGCAGGAACTAGCTGATGAGCCGCTCGGAGGGCGGCGAACCACCACCTTACCAGCCTTCCGCAGGAACTAGCTGATGAGCCGCCCGGAGGGCGGCGAACCAGCTAATTTTGTATAACACTGCATTACAGTTGGCCTTTGGGTTTCTGCGAGCTCATCTCTTGGGTGGCCAGTGGGAGGAAGGTGAGCCTGCCATGACCATCATGACCACAGATGAGATGATACGCAAAAGGTATCATGTAGTGGGCACAACGGTTTTCAAAAGTAAACAGAAGTATTTTTAAGGCTAATTACCAAACCCGTTTTTCCCCAAACTGTAACTAGTTTTCTATTTTCCCAGTCACAATGGGTAACAAGAAGCTGTATCCACACGTGAAGTCATCACCATATGTAGAGATTCATCATCAACCATTTTAGAGCACAGCTTATAAAACACCTGGCACAGCACTTATTGTTCAACACAACAGCTGTGTTCAATCAGATGACAACTGAATCACCGCTTATGCGCAAACAACGGTGTTCAGCGCTAAACGCGAAGCTAGTCAGTGAATTACCTCAGATTTTAAAGCAGGGGGGCCCAATACGTCAATCGCCAGTGGACTGGTCCAAGTCGAGCGTGAGCATTGGGAGGAGGAAATGGAAGGTGGGAGGGGGTACTTTGTATGTCTGTGTGTTTCGATTTCGTTCATATTCGGTGACGTTCCTGCTGACGCTCATATCGGCGTGCGTGCATGCGTATGCGCACGTGTGCGTAGTTGGAGGCCCGCGTGCGTGCGTGTGTATATGCTTGCATGTGCGCGATTGGGTCGATCGCGGGAGGTTGTCGCTTCAAAAGTCAATCTTCTTCGGTCAAATATGTAGCAAGCTGATCCAAGTAGTAAGTAACCACTGCAGCTTTTGTGTGTGTGTGTGTGTGTGTGTGTGTGTGTGCGCGTGCGTGTGTGTGTGTGTGTGTGTGTGTGTGTGTGTGTGTGTGTGTGTGTGTGTGTGTGTGTGTGTGTGTGTGTGTGTGTGCATGCGCACCCGCAATGTGGCTCTTTGCAGTAACAGTAAAAAAATTGTCTCTGAGTCTCTAATAACTGATTGGCCACCCCTGCACTAAACCATTGAAAATGGATGAATCTGTCAGGGGTTGCTCAAAAACCAAGTACTGTCAAACCTCGGCTTTTCGAACGCCTCTGTTCTCGACCAAATCGGTTTTCGACCAAAAATTTAGATTTTTTTTTTTTTTATGCCTCGGATGACAACTGAAAATCGGTTCTCGAAGAAACTGAGAGCACTTGAATGCGACACTTGATTCCTCTCGCCTTCCTTACACGAGGAAGTGACGCTTCCTCGGGTAGCGTTCCATTGTGAGCACACGTTTTCAATAAAGATTTTTTATTTTTTATTTTTTTTAAAGAGCGTGGATTCGGTTTTCGAACAAATCGGTTTTTAAACAGCCTTCTGGAACGGATTATGGTTGTGAGGTATGACTGTATGGGCAAATTGCAACCTATGGGCCAGATTAGAATCGTTGGGCTTTTCTGTCTGGTCCGCTAAAGAGAGGAATGAATCCAATATTGCACATTGACTTTATCTTGCAATGATTCCGCAACATAACAAATGTTATCATTCAATTTCAATCATTTGTTCACCTTTTCAACCCCCCGCCCTGACCACTGGAACACCGAGCTGCACTTATTCGAAAATGAAAAGGAACATTTTTATTGCAAATTTTAAACCATGAAACATATCTCACTGAGCGGTGAATGCTCACAAATGTAGCAAATTTTGAGTTTCAAACCCTGCATTTCCGCACTGTGAGGCCGACGTGCTAATCACTCAACCACTGTGCCGCCTTCAACATAGCATATTTGCTTTTAAACGAAGAGCCTTTCACTTCTTGTCCTTGAGGATTCGCTGTGAAGCAAGGCCAGGATGACCTTGACTGATAAGTTTGCTATGCTCAAATTAGAAGTAGTACCTCATTATCCCTAAGATTGCGCTGTACCTGTAAATAGTCACCTCCCTGTCTAAATAAAAATCCTCCCATGATCCTTTTCCTTCTCACTAATTCACAAACCACAATTTTTGGAAATAGTTCTTTTAGAATTGTGTCTCGCTGAAGCTTCAAATATAAAGGAAACCCAAAAGAAAATTTGCTTTCCCTTCTCAGTCTGTTTTATCAGTTTTGCTTAATTTGCTTAATTCCACAACAATACAAATTGGGAATATAGGACAGCTACGCTCACATTCCAAAAACATGCGTGGCAGGCTGATTGAACACTCTAAAATTGGTGTCAGTGTGAGCACGGACGGTTGTTTATCTATATGTGCCCTGCGATTGGCTGGCAACCAGTTCAGGGTGTACAATGCCGACTGGCTGAAGACAGCTGGGATCAGCTCCGGCATGCCACACAACCCTTGTGAGGATAAGTGGATCAAAAACTGGATGGATGAATGGATGGATAAACCGAAATGCATTCGGTCTACAGCGAAAAATGTAAATAAGTCAAGTCAAGTCAAGTCAACAGTATTTATAGAGCACTTTCAAACAGCCATCGCTGCATACAAAGTGCTGTACATGGAGCGATTTAACATATACAATAAACAGTAAGACGAATCAGTAATAAGTAATAAGTAATAAGGCGGTAGAAAGCACCAAGCAGTAAAACCAATAGCAAATCTAAGTCATGCTGAGTCAAACGCCAAAGAATACAAGTGAGTTTTGAGGAGGGCTCAAATAAAATAAATAGCCATCCATCTATTGCACAATCACAGAGTGGGAATCGATACCACGCCGCCCGCAAACAAGTCAGGCGAGTGTACCACTGTACCATCGGTGACATAAGATAACAGGGATGGCAATGGCTAGTGATGAAAAAAGCGGAAAGGGGCGTGGCCTGGACAGGGCGACCAATCACATTGACATTAAAAAAACGTCCAATCGCAGGGCTGTTTACAATCGGAAGAAGGAAAGACTGATTGGGAGAGCTCATAAAAACTCGACAATAAGGTACCTGACCCCCCGCTAAAATTTTCTCAATGGATTTAGACGATTCACAAAAATGATCAATTTAAGAAATAAAACGGTGGATTTCCACGTATCAGCGGAAAATTGCCATCCCTGAATAAAGATGTAAATAAATGAAATGAATTGGCCTTGATGCTTTAGCAAATTTACGAGCGAGCTTTTTGAACATACATTGCTTCGGTTCACAAATATGCAGCTTTCCAGAACAGTCAGTTGTCAGTTGTACTTTCACTCGCACAATGTAAACATTGTTTGCTCATGCGTCACATATTTCCAGTTGGATGTAAAGTGAAATGCCATTTCATCTTTGGTCTGAAAGAGGCAACATCATTTCCAAGGACACAAAATTTGGCAGAAATGCATGTTTTAACATGAATCCAAAAACAAATAAAATGCACACTATTACCGTATTTTCCGCACTAATGGCCCTGTTGGCTTTTCTCAAAAGCCAACAGGGCACCTTATAATCCAATGTACCTAATATATGGACCAATATTCTCATTTCTTGGACGTAGTATTTTCTGTGAAGTGCTTTGGTACAGCTGTTATGAAAGCTCTATGTAAATCGTACTGTATTCCCTTGTGTGTAGCACCATGTAGTGGATGCAGAGCATAACCGCAGCCACTATTGTAGCTTCTATTCTATGTGCCTTAAAATAATGAGAAAGAAGAATGTACAAAGAAAAAAACGGAAGAAATACGAAATTGCGAAATGTACGATCAGCATTCACTTTCACGAACATCAATTTCTTGCATAATGTCTTTTACTTTGCTTCCTCCATCTTTTCATATTTATATTGTCTTCAAGTGTCAATGCTTTTCTTTTCTTAACTCCTTGGTCTGCAAAGGGCAATTTCGTAGCCATCCTAGCAATGCAATGTTCATGCTGCGTCTGAAACTAACAATAACAAATGATTCCTGTGCTACTGCGTATGTGTAAACCAGTGTTGGTGGTTGCTCTTGCCGTTTCCGAGCTAAGCAGTAGCGGTGGCTGTGGCAGGCTGAGGTTGGATTAGACTTTTGCGGAAGGCTTGTATACGTTGTAGTGAACCTCATTGCAAGGCAAGGGTGGAGAAAAGGATTTTGTATTACGTAACAGGGGGGCTTTTCGTTGTAGGGGGAAGCAGAAAAGAGGGAAAGGGAATGGCTTTAATGCATTAAGATTTGTTCACACTAGGACAGAGGTGGGCAAACTACGGCCCGAATCCGGCCCATTGGTCTTTTTAATCCGGCCCGCTGACTGCATTCATTTCATTTGGACTTGTAATGACAGGCATTTCAACGCCAGGTGGCGCAGTTACTTTAAGTTGCAGAGTATAGGGAGGGAGGGGGAAACGATACGGAAGCCCGCAGTAGCACCAAGTCAAGTAAATCCCGTTCGATACGATGGTATTTTCATCACTGGATCCAAAACAGTGACATGCAAGTGACTCTTTATTGCAGTGAGTTTGACTGGAATAGCGAAAATTTTTATGTCCTGTAGATCATGGCATCCAAACGAAGAGGAACAGTAATGGCCGCGGAAGAGAAAGTGAAGTGTATCTGATTAAACGAAGAGGGTTACAAAGTATGAAACATTCAGGAGACGCTTGGAGTATGAAAGACTCAAATCTACAAGACTTTGAAAAACGAGGAAGCGATTCTTGCTCAGTCCAATTCTGGCTGTTTCCATGCTTAGAGTGAATTGCTTGGGGCTCGACGGAAAGTCAAGTAAATAATAAACGTTTCCTGGAATGGTTTGACTGTTATCGTGCGAAAAACTTTCCGCAAACTGGACCACTAGTAAGAGAGCAATCGAGTTCCATAGCGCCAAGACTTCGAAGCGTCCCGTGGCTGGGTTCAAAAGTTTGTTGCACGACATCAGCTTAGCAACGCTGTCTTGTGTGGTGATCGAGGGGAGGTCAAGTTCGAGACTGAGTGAGTGGAAAGAAAGCCACCAGGTCTTTAACTCATCTCATTTTGTAGCAAATAGTAACTAACTTTGTTAGATTTTGTCATATGCCTGTACTGTATGCTGCAGTTTTTGGACAATATCAATACATATCAGTTTTTGGACATATCAATATATTGCACTTTGTTGCTTGTGTTGTCACAGATGTATGTTGTTAATATACTTGGACGTTCATACAGGACATATACCATAGCTGTTTCACTGTTCTCATTAAAAAAAGTATGGTAATACTTTAATAGTTTTGTTCTGATGATGTTTGGTATGGACTGTCAACATATAAAGTTTTTTTTATATGTACCGTATCTTGTGCTGACCCGGCCCACCTGTCAAATTTAGAAATCAATATGGCCCCCCGAGCCAAAAAGTTTGCCCACCCCTGCACTAGGGGGTATTTTCGCACATGTAGATTTTGTTGTAGAGGAGTTTCACTGGATATAAAAACAGTCAATGAAGGTGCAATTTATAATCCGAAGCGGCTTATAGTACGGAAAATAGGGTACTAAGAATGTTACTTACTTTTTATTGATATTGGGATCACAAGACAATAACCAAATTATTAATTGAGCATAAAAACTAATAAATAACATACAGTAAAAGGATTAATATCATAGTGATGTGCAAGTTAAACCTTATCAACCACTACTTATGTGGAACCAAAATACCCTCAAAATAGTTGATTGATTGTTTATTGAACTTTGAAGTCTTCCAGAGGATCACATCAACTGATGGAAACCCCTCTCTCTCTCTCTCTCTCTCTCTCTCTCTCTCTCTCTCTCTCTCTCTCTCTCTCTCTCTCTCTCTCTCTCTCTCTCTCTTCTCTCTCTCTCTCTCTCTCTCTCTCTCTCTCTCTCTCTCTCTCTCTCTCTCTCTCTCTCTCTCTCTCTCTCTCTCTCTCTCTCTCTCTCTCTCTCTCTCTCTCTCTCTCTCTCTCTCTCTCCTCTCTCTCTCTCCTCTCTCTCTCTCTCTCTCTCTCTCTCTCTCTCTCTCTCTCTCTCTCTCTCTCTCTCTCTCTCTCTCCTCTCTCTCTCTCTCTCTCTCTCTCTCTCTCTCTCTCTCTCTCTCTCTCTCTCTCTCTCTCTCTCTCTCTCTCTCTCTCTCTCTCTCTCTCCCAATCTCTCTCATGGTGGCGAGACCCCAGGCCTTAGTAACAGATCACTTTCACCTTCATGCTATGGGGACACCACAAAAAGAAGACCAAAGAGACACGATCTTATGGAAAAGAATTTCCCTCTCCGATCAGATCTCTCTCAGTGAGTGGGGAGACACTGACAAAAAAAAAAAAACAGTCTGTGCGACAGTTCAGTTCAGCTGAAAAGGGCAAAAGCTTAGAATGTTAAGTGGCACTGGATGAGGGATTGACAGCAATGTTTTAACCTGTTGGTGCAACTCGAGATGAGGCCTGCTACAAAAGAAGAAAAGCTTCTTTTGTCTTGCAGTAGGAGGTGGGCTGGGGAGTGGACTCTTCTGGTCATCAGGGGTCAATTGCGACAATCCATCTTGCATCTTGACAGTGCCCTGTCAGCCAGTGCACTCACATTACTAAACACATGAAGCAGTCTTTCATGTGGCACCGTGCTTGTCTTCAGCCATGTGTAACTGAAGTTAATATTCAGTTCTTGGTTCAAACTTATCAGAAATTGGAATTAGGTCTGATATATTGTTCTTAAATCTATGTCTAGAGATGAACATTTAAGATATTATGCATCCATCCATTTTCCAATCCGCTTTATCCTCACAAGGGTCGCGGGGTGCTGTAGCCTATCACAGCCGTCTTCGGGCAGTAGGCGGGGGACACCCTGAACCGGTTTCCAGCCAATCGCAGGGCACACAGAGATGAACAACCATTTGCACTCACACTCACACCTAAGGACAATTTAGAGCAGGGGTGGCCAACCAGTTCTTTTTTTTCCCCTCCATTTCCTCCTTCCCAACACTCAAGGTTGACTTGGGACCAGTCTGCTGGCTCATGGTCGAAAAAATCGTTCTCGATTAATATGGTCAACAATTAGTCGTCGATTCATTGTGGCGCCTCAAGGTAAGTGTTCACATTCGATCACTGCCGGCAAATCAGCACCTCATGTGTACCGCAAGATATAGTGTTTGCAAGAATTCTGTGACTGTGTAGTACTTCTCACTGATCAACTCTCAATGACTGCAAATTACACAGATTAGCACAGGCAGTAAACAGTCGTATTGGTGTCCATGTCAATTGATGTTGCTTCCTTACAGGACACCAGACACCATTGTTAGTTCTTAGAGTTCTTGGTTCTTATATTCAATTGCTAGGATGGACTTTTTTATTATTGCTAGCTTGTGCTACAGAAAAAAATACTCGTAATGATGTATATGGTCATTATGAAAGTCATTATGACTTCCCAAAACACTCAAAATATTCAAAATCTTAAATGTCACACATTTTCATAAATCCTCAGCATTAACTGGTCCGGTCATTTGTCAAAATTAACGTGCAACAGTGAAGCATCAAACTCATACCAAATTAGATTTGGGTGAAGTCGAACAGGGGTCCCCAACCAACGGTCCGTGGACCCGTAACGGGCCTCGGTCCATTTGGCCACACAGAGACAGACCTGTGAGCTGGGAGCAAATTTACTCCATCAGACGTGACGGTAATGTGCCTGACTCTAGCCAATCCGGGTCCCGCTTCTAACAATGGTTGGCAAGTTGAAACAAACAGAACCAGCCAATAAATGAAAGAAGAAACGGAAAGTTGGACCAAATGTACAGCTAAACACACAGCTGATCCGCAGATGAAGCCATTTTGATAAGTTCCCTCCCCTAGCGGTATCTCCAGAGCAATGTGGAGGAAGACGTTCTGCATGCTATGATGTCCAAGACAAGACAATACAAGAAACCTGTTGCATTATTTGAACAAGTGAAAAGCATGAAAAAGTGAGCAGTTCACACAGCCGAGCCACGGACACATGAGCAGTTTACTAACTACCCGGCAGCCACTGGATGAAGACAGCAGTCAGAATCAAATTTATTGGCCAAGTATGTACAGAACATACACACACACACACACACACACACACACACACAAGGAATTGATTTTCCCAGTTACAACCCATTGACAGGAACATAAACAAAACAATGACCAACAGGGGGAGACCGAACGGGAAGCTGTTCGCTGTTAAGTGTCCCAATATATTAGATGTGAAAAGAAAACCACTGGGATGAGGGGTGGGAAAAAAACGGTCTCCAACCATTCTTCTTAAGTGGAAGCATGGTTTGAACCAGAGTAAAAAAAACCTCAGCACATGCCACGCACATTTAAAATACAAGTACACCAAATCTCACAACTTGACAGTGAATGGAGAGGATGGAATGGGGGAAAGGGGTGGACGCGCCACAATCAGACCGGCGAGTAGCTCAGCTTAGCCAATCAAGTTGAAAAGCGTTGGGCTGGAGCAAATCGAAATCCAACGAAGAAGTTGGTATTGCAGGGCATGCGTTATTTGCGTTTGATGATGTCTGCGTGTCAAGCACCTGTAGTTTATCAGTCCCTGGCTCAGGAAGGAGGAGGCAGATAAGAATGCTAGCGTCCGGTCAAATGTTTTCCGTCCAAGGGAAAGTCCAGATCGCAGTTCTTTTGGGAACAGGTTGTCCATAATTTCAGACAACCTTGAAAGACTTTTAGTTTGCGACTTCTCAAGCGTGTCAATCAGCCAAAGCCTCGATCATGTCACGTTGCATGGTGGTGGTGGACACAAAAAAAAAACAGGCAGGAGAGAGGAGCAGGGTGTATTTGAAGAGTTGTATTTAAAACAAGAAAACTAAATCCTAATCAAAGTCCAAAGTAACAAACAAAAACCATGGCAGCCAGAAACTAAAAACTCTCAATAACAAAAACATGACCAAAACAGGACTGAAGCTAAAACATAACAATGAACTAAACATGACTGAAACAAACATGAAAGAAGCAACAGCAACCAACAAAGCATGACAGTAGCAATAGCAACAACGACCCGACACTGAGTTTTCGGGCTGGGAGTTCTTTTAAAGCCCTAATTAGTTATGAGCAACTGGTGTGCAGCTGCCAGGGGAGCCCTACAGTGCCACCTGTTGGTCCCTAAACCGAATCATTACTGTCACGTCCCGTGTCTACCTGCAGGGGGCGGGCTTTCTCACCGCCGACTGCACACCTGTTATTCATTCGGGATGATTATTCTTCCTTTATTAGGAGACTCCGGCAGTTTACTCACTGCCGGAGAATTCCACGCCGCGCCATTGTTCTTACGCGAAAAAAAACCCTAAATTAATATTACTCGTTGCTTCCTAGCCTTCTGGCAATTGTCTTGTCGTACAAGTTATTGATTGTATGTAATTTATTCCCATAGTCTATTCAGATCTTCCTCGCTTTTGTTTTCCGCGAGCGTTTTCTGTTGTTACCTTATTTTTCCCCTGGTCCTTATTTGACCAGCGCTTTTTGTTATTCTTCCTGTCGGGTATTTTGTGTTTCGTATTAAATACTTTTTTTGTTCTTTGACAAGATCTCGTTTTCTGTCTGCTATCTCGGGGATCCACTTCCTTATTTTTGTTGTGCACGAAGCGATCTGTCTATCGCTTCGGGCACAACGTGACAATTACAGATCAGTCATTGAATTTATTCCAGGCCGGGCCAACTCCTCCTAGTTTTTTTCTATTTTGCGAAGCGGCTCCAATCCCGCAACCACTTTGCGATTGAGTTGGTCGAAGTGTTGATCACCCGCCCTGCACCAACCAGAAAGGCCGGCAGCTTATTCCCTTCTAACGAGGCTGCTCTCGCCGGCTGAATTTTGTTATAGAACAGGAAATTGTCAACTCCAAACAGCAGGATACCTGTTATCACAAGACCAATAATGTAGATATCTTCCACATCTTCTACGGACAATTATTGTCAGGCAAACAAAACTGCACTGCTGCCAAGGATCTGAGGTGTGCCCAGCAGCAAATGTCCCACAGGGGCAAGCAGGCTCCCAACCACCTGCTCTTTCACTTGGAAAAAATTAGAATTAAAATATCCATCATGCTGCGAGTCCAGCTGACTTATTTCATGGTTGGTTTTTAGAAGAAAAAAATACAGCCGGAGGCTACATCAAGACAGAAGACAGCACATTTTGACAAAGTTAGGTAGAGGAGTAAAGCTTTTGGAACAGCAGCAGAGCAGAAAAGCGCCCTGCTCCGTCGAGAGCCAAAGCAGGAAAAAAATAAAAATAAAAATCAATCGTGTCATCTTTTGATCAGTCACATTTGCAACTAGCGATGATGCTAACACCGTACGTAAGATAATAGCTTCAATATTATGTTTACATTGTTCGGCGTAATTGTTATTCCTGATTGGTTCATTTCTTAGTATAGTTCACAGTTGTTGTTTTTTCTTCTACATTTGTTATGTATTTTCCTTTCTGTAGTATAGCTATATATAAATCAGCATGTATTGTATTTTATTGTATTGTATTACTGTGTTCTAATCATGTGGTCTGTCAACAACAAATGACAGGACAAACAGTAAAAGCCTAAACAGGAAACTTGACCAATGTCATCGGTCAAACCTCAAATTTTGAATTACTGTCATCCAAGCTCGAGCCAAAGTTTACACTCGAATTTCCAGAGTACTCTGTTATCTTACAATTACCATTACACAAGGACGTGTCCTTCTGATGGCATTGACATTTTCATTGACAGTTATTCACTTTTTGAGAACATCTTATTGCTGTTGTGAAAGGCTATTATTCACAGGAAGACGACTCGGACAAAGATAGACCCAGCACACACCCATCACATCTATTTAAATGTTTAGATGTACATCTACATGGATCTCCTGGGGGCTCAGTTGACAATTGAAATCGACATCCACTTGACGAATTAGACATCTGATCCGTCAGGGGGAGGCATCAAGATAAATTAGGAACTTCTGACGATTTAGCTTTCTGGAGAGGGGGTGAGGGAATGGGGTTCAGATGCAAAAAGCAACCCTTCTGTCAAAGCCTGAGCTGGACCGCCCATTGGCTTCCATACATCCTTACCGTTGCAGTCAAACACCACTTGATTGACTGCCAAACAAAAGGGGGCCAATCATCTGTCAGTCTCCAACTAACTTCTTTTTAATTCCCTGACAGTCAAGATGGATGGCGGTAGTACATCGGGGATGTTGGATTGTATTTGATTTCTTGCAAACAAGTAACGAGAGGAGTGGATATACTGTAGATGTGCCTGTTTAATCCGTAAAGGTCAACAGATGCTCATTTTTCTGATGGTGGTTGATTTCGAAATGATGTCATGAAAGACTATGTACTAACAAGGGCTCGGGCTCTCGGGCTCTCTGGTTCTCGGGCTCTCAACATAGCACTTCTCTGTAAAAATGAGCCCCGACAAGCTGCTGGAACACTCGTAGCATTTATAACTCTGAAACCACACAACACAGCAAGCAAAGAAGATTGGAAATTTAACAGGAAATACTGCCACACAAAATAAATTAAATAGAGAAAAGGGTTTGGAGGCTTAGGGGTGTAAAGATGAGTGGTTACAACAATGACACAAGGTCCTTCAGAACCCCTTTTTTTACACGGTCACAGACACTTTAAATTCGTACACTGTTGTTAAGCTAATGAGAATTCGGATTGCTATTGATCAATCTCCATCTAAATGCAGGGTTTTTTTCTGGACTAAGTGGAGTGCTTTAGAATTCTCAACAACATGCTAATATACAGTGTGTGTGTGTGTGTGTGTGTGTGTGTGTGCGTGTGTGTGTGTGTGTGTGTGCCTTAGTGGAACGAGTAAAAGGCATATTGCAGAGGAATTGACAGGAGCCATTTGGTGTTGTGATGTCAGAGTCATATTGACATGCAAGTGAGTTTTGGGATTAAATATAGCAGCTCTCCTGGAAATAAACAGAGGGCTTTTTTGCTGCCTCCGACAGTCTACGTAGTAGAAGTAATAAAAGTATGAAAACAATGTAATAGGACTCTGTAGTTGTACTGGGAACAGCGACATCATCCAAAATACAACATGTGATTAGGCTACCATGAAAGCTATTCTCTGAAGCTTTCCTTTTGTATATTATTGTCCACTGCAATATTATAAACTACACACTGAGGTTGACAGTCATACCAAGAAAGAAATTCAAACAGAAGAACATTCGGTCACTTGGCAACAAGCTCCATGAACCTAACCACAGCTGCCCAGTGGCGCCAGCAAGTTGCTGGGCCCTGCCAGGAGCTGGTGACCAGCTGGATTCTTCTTGCTGGTGTCACCAGGTACTAGCTGGGTAATAAAAGCATGTCGGTCTTGCTGGATGGCTCTGGCTCATTAGGGAGAGCGGCTTGGCTAGCGGAAGAAGGTTCAAGTGTTTGACTCTTGGCTGCTTTTATTGTTCTTTTGCTGCTGGTCTTGTTGATGGCACCAGCAAGACCAGCAGGAAAAACACAACAAAACCATGCTGACTGATCTATGGCCTTTTTTTTTTGAGAGAGAGACAAAGGCCGAAAGTATGATTTTGATGATTAAAACTGAGATGGGATATCACATACACTTGCCATCCATTTAGATATCCTAGATAACTGTAAACAACACACTAGAAAGAGAGCGAGGTGAGGGCGGGTGGGAGTGAGAGTCAATGGTAACTAATTTATGAACTGTCTGATGTCTAAATAATGCATTTTGCCCTGATCACAAAAAGAAAATTAAAGCAACTCACGTTCGCATGCGTCTCCTTTCTGATGAAATCCTGCTTTACATATGCATTTCCCGATGGGCACCAGCCATTCCCCTTCAGCGCTGCAGTGCATCTTCGGAGAGTTGTCAGCCTCCTCCTCCGCATTGTTTACGCATATTCCTTCAACCTCCACCAGGGAGGAGAACTCTGATCCCGTCACGGTGTCGGGGAATATGGTCAAGTTCTCGATGATGGACCAGCACTTCTTATAATAAACTTTGACAGAGACCAGGGCGATACATGCCCCTACGTCTTGAAAGGCCAGGTAAAAGCCCTGCCTGGACAGGGGGCCAATTATGCGCACTTCAGTGTTGAGCTTCATCTTCCTCTCACCGAGGTCGCCCTGAGTGAAGCTTTCATCTGCTGCAATGGTGTCAATTTTAACATACTGGGTCTCTTGCATACTCCTACCCACCTCTGAATCGGTTTCCTGATAATACAAGTTGAAAGTCTCCTTGCAGGTTCCCACCATACCAGGTAAACTGTTACAATCCCTTAAGGTAAACTTCAGCTCCACAAAAATTCTCTGGGCATTGCGCTTTTCGATCCAGTTAGTCCGAAGCCAATTATTCTGATTGGGCTCCATGACTCTGCAAACCTGGTAGGTGCGAATGGGTGTGTAGCTCTCGTCCAAGCCGCTGATCTCTTCCCACTAAAAAAAAAAAAAGAAAAAAAAGATGAGAGGTGCAATGATTAACCAATGAATTGATTATCAAATTGAGCGACAAATATTTTTGATCATCGATTCAGCGTTTATACATCTGGTTTAATTTGCAATTGTCCAAATCCTCAGAATTCCCAAATTTTCTCAGATTTCTGTCGTCCTTAATGACAGCAGACTTTCAATCTCAAGGGTGGAAATTACGTCTTGTGGTTTTGATTGTCTTTGTGTACCCTGCGATTGGCTAGCAAGCAGTTTAGGGTATCCCCCGCCTGCTGCGATGTGCTCCATCAATGAAACAATTAGGGATGTTCCGATCATTGTTTTAAGATGCCGATACCCATACCGATCATCCATGAGTGTGATCGGCCAATACCGATACCGAACACATGTATCTACTGTAAATTTTTCAAGTTTAGTGATACAAGTATTGATTTTTCTAAAATGATCTATTAATCAGTTGATTTTTTTTTCAATGACCGTATTTTCCACACTATAAGGCGCACCTAAAAGCATTCAATTTTCTCAAAAGCCAACAGTGTGCCTTATAATCCGATGCACCTTATATATGGATCAATATTCTGATTTCTTGGACGTAGTATTTTAAATGTTTTGTAAAGTGCTTTGTAATAGCTGCAGAGGTTGTGAAAGTGCTATATAAATAAAGCTGTATTGTATTGCTATCCCTTTGGCGTAGCTCCATCTAGTGGATGCATAATGTAACCCCTCCCACGATTATAGCTTCTATTCCATGCACCTTACAATGCATCAATCCATCCATTCATTCCATTTTCTGATCGGCTTTATCAGTGTGCCCTAGATATGTGAATACAGTTTGAAAATAGGCCAGTCTTTGAAGGTGCGCCCGTTACTCCTTACTGTCATGTTCCGTATTCGGCAGCAGGTGACACGCGTTCACTTCTGCCGGCTGCACACCTGCTGCCTATTTTCCAGTGATTGCACCTGCTTTATCTAGGCGCTCCAGCGGTTGACCCATTGCCGGAATATTACATGCCGTGCCACTGCTGTTGCCCATATGCCAAAAATTATTGTTCGCTACCATTTCGCGGTTGGTTATGTTATCGTCGTCCCACGGGACTCATTATCTTAAACGTACGCGTAGTAGTACTCGTTTAAACATACTTTCCTTGCCATTGTTTTGCAAGCGTTTTCTGTTGTCGCATTTCCTTATTTCCTGGTGCTTGTTTTGACCAGCGTTTTCTGTTGTTTATTAGGCGGGATTTTTGTTTATAATAAATATTATTGTTTTGACAGAGTCCTTGTCGGTGTCTGCTATTTCGGAGATCTGCTTACTTTTGTTTTTTCCGTTACGTACGAAGCAGTTCCCTTTCCCTACTTCGTGCGTAACGTGACACTTATAGTGCGGAAAATATAAAAATCGAGTGATATTTTAAAAAAAAAAATATATATATATATATATATATTAGTTCAATCCCTAACCATTTATTATCCAAAAACAGGACATTGCTTTAAAGAGACCTTGCAGGAAATTCACAAATTATGATTCAATTACTAGGTTAGTCTATAACGTGTCAGAAAATAGGTTGAAATGTTATTTTCCCCAAGCTAAACAAGTTGTTTATAAATGTCCTTTCATAATCACTACGTCTACCTCCTTATATTCCAATTAGAATTAAACCAAATCACCCAATGGAATGAAGTTGAATTTGGGTTCAAATGGTTGACATATTCCTGTTGCCAATCTTGCTGAAGTATGAAATTAATCATCGAACCATTAATTCCAAGAAGTATAAATATAATAAAAAAGTTGTAGCAGGAAAATAAGAGTGCTCCAAATAACATTTATGCTTTCAACAATAGTATCTTAACACTGGGTGGCACCCACGTAACCTAGAATAAGCAATCAGACATGAGGTCATGTCATGGTGCTGCTACACCGTAAATACATGAATTAAAAATATAAGACAGTTGAGATTACTGCAGCAATCAAACTTGAATGTCAACAAGTCCAGACAGCAACCACTGTCCATTCTGAAACTCTTTGCGGCCATTGAAGGTTTGAGCTGAGCGCAACGTAGTGAGATGCTAAGGCTAATGCTAGACCTGCTAGCTTTGGCGCTGGTTCTCAGAGAAGCTATAGTTTGTTCAATTCTGAAATGCTTTTCATGAGGCTATTTTATTATATACCGGTATATATTTTTTTGTCAATGTCAAACCTTGTGCTATCAATACAGGGCATATATTCTTGATTTTTTGGGGGGATGTTTTGTTTTGTTATTTGTGATGCCAGTGAACTGCAGCAACACTGAACACGCGTGTCATTTGATCAAGTCAAGTCAAGTCAACAGTATTTATAGAGCAGTTTCAAACAGCCATCGCTGCATACAAAGTGCTGTACATGGAGCGATTTAACATACACAATAAACAGTAAGACGAAATGGTAATAAAGGCGGTAGAAAGCACCAAGCAGTAAAATCATGCTGAGTCGAACGCCAAAGAATACAAGTGGGTTTTGAGGAGGGCGAGGAGGCTTGCCGAATGTTCAGTGGGAGGTCATTCCAGAGAGAGGGACCAGCAACAGAAAAGGCTCGATCCCCTCTGAGCCTCAGTTTAGTTCAAGGCATTAGAGCTCCTAGATTATGTTGCGTGGTGCAATACATTTAATTAATTGAAAGTTATAAAGACGTTAATCCTTGTCATATACTATGTGTTTCTGTTACCCGTAGTTTAATGTGTATCAGATTCAAACACAAACGTTTCAGTTTAATTTTCCTTTTTTTTAAACAACTCGTATAACTTTACATTGTGTATGAAATACTAAAATCCATGTCAATGGCTCAACTTCAGTGGTGAATGGCAATGTGTTGTGTATTGCTGATTTTAAATAAATAAATACAAACATAAATACGTAATGGAATGGAGAGACAGTAACATTTAGGGAAAAAAGAAGTCACTCCCTTACTGGAACATTTGTGATCGATCGGCCTTCAGAGGCTTTGATCGGATTCGCTGATCACACACTTTTTCACTAACATCGACCGATAATTATCAGCCATCGATGGATCGGTGCATCCTTTTAATTCAGGGGTGCCCAACTAGTCAATCACAGTCAACCGCAGTTATTAATATGATATATTTTTGAGTTAGTGTACACAGCACCCTGAGAATTCTATCAGTTCCACCTTTTTAAAAAAATAAATCATTAAATAACAAAGCAGTTCATCTTTGGTGCATGAACTTCATCACAGGAAGTTGTTAGCGGTCAGCAGTCTGAATTGCACCTAGCGACCAGAGCTGTTGAGATATATCCATTTTTTGTTTCAGTCAAAGTTTGTTTGCTCCGCAATTCACTGATGGCATTTTAAAAGAATGTGAATCTAGGGCGCCAGGGACAGCATTTTAAAACGGTACACGCGTGCTACGTTCGTAATGTTTCTGCTCTCAACACGCTACAAAAAGTGCATCTCTGGCTCCCCGTGTCAGGTCTCACACTAAGGTAGGCAGTGATTTCCTTTTTACAAAATCAGCGTTGTATCGAGTTTATTTTTCTGTTTGTTTTTCTGTGTGACCTTTTAGTGTCCGTTGTGACTGTTACTCATCATGGCATGCGTTTGTGCATGTGCGCACATGGGGTTTTAGTTAACCTCTCAAACATCTTTTTTTTTATTTGAATTGTATAAGTGACAGGCAATCATGACCTTTAAATGGGCGCATTTTCAATGGACAACAAACACAATATTATCTCCACTCAAGTAATCAGTCTACAGTTACTTTTCTATTATCCTTATGGTTACTTCTATAAACATAAGTAACATCGACCTTTGAGAGAGGAGCACTTTTTACTACCAGAGAAAAAATTGACAAGAGATAACCATTGAACATTGAACAGCATACACATCAGACCAGACTCAAGCTAAGTACGCATGTCTGAAAATAAATTCTCACTCGATATTTATTTTTTATTGTCAACTTTTACAATATCTTGGGAAATGTGTTAAGTGGCATCATAATGGTGTTACAAGGAGGAGATACTGCACACTTACCCCATTGGGAGGATAGGAGATCCACTCTAGTTCTGTCTGCTGTGCCTTGGAGTCCAACAGAACCACTAATAGGACCAAAAGGCAGGTGGTTACGTTTCATCAAGGGCAATTAAGTTAGGTACACCCAATAACCTATAATTTGACGATATACCTTGATAACGCTAGTTTATATCAGCGGCAGTGATGAAAAACTTTTTAATGGAGCACAAAATTAGTTTGGTTTCAAGAGCTGCGTGGACAAATGTAATCGCGCTTATTTTATTGCCTTTTCTTGCAAAACCTCTGAGAGAATGAGATGGATAGATAATAATAATATAATAACAATAAGAAAACCTTTATTCGTCTCACAATGGAGAAATTCCCCATTTACAGCAGCAAAGTTATGAAAGGAAGGAAGTAGAAGAACAGATAGTTAGATAGATAGATAGATAGATAGATAGATAGATAGATAGATAGATAGATAGATAGATAGATAGATAGATAGATAGATAGATAGATAGATAGATAGATAGATAGATAGATAGATAGATAGATAGATAGATAGATAGAAATTGATTGATGAGTAGACGGGGTTTGTATGTATCAATATTCCCTTCATTTTATTTATTTATTCGTTCATTTTGATTTTTACAGCCTCCGTTAAAGCCTTTGTATGGATCGCAAGCTGCTGTGAGTCTCATTCCAAAGCCAAGGCGAGAAAGGAATGCCGTACGGAACGAAGACTCGATCAGGAAGAATATGGACCACCTACTAGCCAACACGAATACCAACACCATCGATTCGCTTATAGCACCTTCACTGACGATAGTGATCTTTAGAATAACATATTGACTTGTTGTTCGATGTCGTAAGATATTAATGGGGTGACGGCTTCAGTTTGATCGGGACTGTTATTTGTGGTGAGGAGAAAACACCGGAAATCGCTATAGACGTCTGGACAGTGTTGATGTTCCCACACACCAATCTTATATTATATCTGACCGCATTAAACATCTGCACTTTCCATCAAATACACGAAAAGAGAAAATACAACAGACGAAGTCCGACGCGTTTCTGTTTCTCTGGCCAGATATCGAAAACACAATTGGACGGTTCAAAGTAAAACTTAAGGAACTTACCTTCTTTTGCAGTTTGTGCAACCCCTGGGTTTAATACGTAACATAAATGAAGGTACAATGTAATCCACGGCCAGGAGGTGTACACGGAGACCATCCTGCAGCCTTGGCTATCAATCTAAAGCCGCCAGTAACTCGCTGGACCCCCGCTTGCGACGGTGCTTTCCATACGGAACCGGCTGTATGTTCCAAATCCTGTTGTTCTCCACTGAAATAGAGAGCCGCTGCTTCTGTTGCTGCTGGGAGGAGACACTGACGATTGTGATAGCAGTTGGACAGATGGGGGAGTTGTCCAATTATAACCTTGAAAAGAAATCGTGTGTTCGTGTGTGTGTGCGTGTGTGTGCGTGTGTGTGCGTGTGTGCGTGTGTGCGTGTGTGAGAGAGAGAGAGAGAGAGAGAGAGAGAGAGTGGAGGTGGGTGGGGGGGGGGGTAGTGGGGGTGGTCAGAGCAAGAATTGAGATGTTTGGGATTTCGTCAAACAAGGACAAGGGATCTCTCCCTCTCTCTCTCTCTCTTTCTCTCTCTCTCTCTCTCTCTCTCTCTCTCTCTCTCTCTCTCTTTCTCTCTCCCCCAGCTCTAGATATGTCAACCTCCCAGCCACCTCACATCCACATGTAAATCTAAAATGCCAATATGCGGTACGGTACAGTACAATACGTACTGCTGTGTGTCCACGCGGCTAAATTGTGTTTGGCGCCCGCTATCTGTAGATACTGTAAACTCCCTGATTCCCTTCCCAGTGAAGTCATGAACCAGGTCAACTACTGTACTGTACTTCGATGCACGGCGCTACACTGGATCAAGTCGGGGGAGGCTATAGCCTCGTCAGAAATGTGTTTAGTCTCCACCCCACCCCCTTCAAACTGGAAGGATGAAAAGGCCATTTTGAAATTCTTCAACTTTTTGAAACAGTCTAAAGCAGGTGTCACCAACATTTTTGAGGGTGAGAGCAACTTCATGTGTACCGATTGTGTGAAGGGCTACCAAATTGATACACGTCTGAAATAACATATTTGTCCAAAATACCTTCAATAATATGAGGATGTGTTATTTTTAATACTTGATGATTTAAATTGTCAGACTTTGATCGTGTTTCGAAATGTCTCACAGTACTGCCAATGTTTGCATTTTTAAATCATAATTTCTACTAGCAAATCACAATGTCCAGGCACTGGCGGGCTACTCAAGTGGTCTTCACGGGCTACCTGGTGCCCGCGGGCACCATGTTGGTGACCACTGGTCTAAAGTAAGTCAAGAAAGCAGTTATATATTGTTTGTACAGTATTGTCTAGTTCAGGGGTGCCCATTACATCGATCGCAAGTAGATCGCAGACGGTCCCAATTCGATCGCGAGGGATTTAGAGGAGAACCCCCCCCCCCAACCATTTGTGTGTCTTTCTTCATGTTCGTAATATATTTTTTGTGTTAATGTACACTGCACCCTAATCATCCTATCAGTCTCATTTTCACAAAAGTTTTGAAATAAAATAAAGCACCTACAGACCTACGGTCGCACGTGACTGCGTCACCATAAGTTGTTTGCGCTCAGCAGTCTGCAATTGCAGCTTGTGATCAGAGCTGTTGCGCTATATCTTTTAACGTTATCATTATTCTCATTCAGTTTGTTTTGTGTACAATTCACCGAGGGCACGGGCAAAGAATAGGAATCTAGAGGTCAGAGGGAAGCACTTTCAAACAGTACGTGTGAGCTATGATAGTTAACAGGCTGCAGAAGTGTGTCGCATGCCTCCGTGTCAGGCTGTTGCTCATCATGGCGAGCGCGGTAATGGGTCAATCATGGGAGGTTGGTTGATCGAAAAGTCGATCTTCGGTCCAAAAAGTTTGGGCATCCCTGGGCTAGTTCATTTCATCAGCTTTCTGTTAAAGGTGTGAGGGCAAATAGTTGAGGATTTTTGGGGGTGGTCAACAGCCCTCTCTCTATCTCACAGAATAGGTGCAGCTATGCAGTTAACAGCCGCCGAATCCCATCTAAAAATAATAATTAATAAATAACTGCAGTAAGGTGACCATTTATCACTTTCTTGAAGACCCATCAATGTGTGGTCTTAATAAATCAGCCATAGAGCACAAAGTGGAAAATTTGATTTTTGCCTCTAAAATTGAATTATCTTTATTCACTACAGTGTTTTGAAGATATATGGTTTTAGTCTTTGAATCAGAAATGGTTCATTTGTATCTTCAAATATAGAGAAAAGTTCTACAGTACACCCTCCCTTCTCACTCTGCCCACCTTCACCTTTTTTTAACCAACCTTGGGGCCCATCTCAAATGTCATTTTAAGTTTCTTTTTCAGGAGGGAGTATGAGGGGGTCATGTCGCTGAAAATGGATGGTAGACCGCAAATGCCCCCCAGGCCATAGTTTGGACACCGATGCTTGAAGGAAAGTTTTGTATTTAATTTAAAGATCAGATGTTGAGGGCGACCCAGTGGGCCGGTGGTGTGTGCGTTGACTTCACTGTGGAGAGGTTCAATTCCAGCTCCAGCCTCCCTGTGTGGAGTTTGCATGTGCTCCCCGGGCCTGCATGGGTTTTCTCCGGGTACTCCAGTTTCCTCCCGCATTCCAAAAACATGCATGGCAGGCTGATTGAACACTCAAAATTTTCCCTAGGTGTGAGTGTGAGCGTGGTTGGTTGTGTGCCCTGCGATTGGCTGGCAACCGGTTCAGGGTGTCCCCCACCTACTGCCTGAAGACGGCTGGGATAGGCTCCAGCCCCCCTCCGACCCCGACCCTTGTGAGGATAAAGCGGCTTGGAAAATGGATGGACGTTTATTTAGTCAATTTACATAGTGCCCCCTAGCGTTCAGACCGACACACCACAAAATTGAAATGTCATCCACTGTAAGTGGAATGAGTGTCAGAACTTCAAAAAATATGCAGCTGCATGTCACTCAAATTCTATAATTTTACACTAAAAAGTCTTATGCTTCAGTTGAACTTGCGCCATGTCCAAGAAACGTTTGTGATGTATTTTTGACCAAGTTTGGATAAAATAAAACACGTTTTCATCACAGTTGGAAAATATACTGGCTTCTTCATGTACAGGTATAATATTGATCGCATGGTCAGCAAATACTCAAATTAAACTACTTGTACTCATTTCTGAAGGTGGTATCGGTGCATCCCTATTATTATTATTACATTTTGTGAAATTTCGAAAATCAGGACGTTTCCACACGTTTGCTGTCTGCAGTCAATACGACTCACGTGATCAGGCGAGGTTGAGTGTTGGGCGGTGGGTTTGAAGCGTTCGAATCATAAATTCGGCTCCTGTACCCATTTCGCCGTGATAGGCTAAAGTGAACGTTTAGTGTAGCATCGAGAAACGTACTTAACTACGTCACATCATGTGACGTAGTTAAGTCAGCTTGTCCTGCACATGCATGTGAGTCACAGACAAATAAAGTTAAATTTGGGATGAAAACCAAAAAGACTTAAAACAGAGTGCTGCGCCATCTCTGTCTCATTTATAAAATGTTTGGAGTTCGATTTGTAGTGGTATCCCGAGAACTATTGGAAAATAAATAAAGAAAAATCAATTCCAGTAATCCCTCGTTTATCGCGCGGTTACGTTCCAAAAAGAACCAGTGATAGGTGAAATCCGTGAAGTAGTGAGCTTTATTTTTTACAGTTATTATACAATACTTAACTATGTATACAATGAAACCAAATACCAAAACCTGTTTTCAGGCCCAAGCACAAAAAAAACCCTAAACGTTTTCAACAAATAACTATAATATTCATTCATCTTCCGAACCGCTTTATCCTCACTAGGGTCGCGGGGGGTGCTGGAGCCTATCCCAGCTGTCTTCGGGCAGTAGGCGGGGGACACCCTGAATTGGTTGGCA